>NC_092621.1:41740000-41992500 GCF_047663525.1 Anas platyrhynchos | reverse complement strand
TCTCAGCCTTCTCATGGTTGAACAGACCCAGGTCTCCCAGTCTTTCCTCATAGGGAAGATGCTCCAGACCCCGTATCATCTTTGTGGCCCTCCGCTTTCCAGGAGATCCCTGTCTTTTTTGTACCAGGGAGCCCAGAACTGGACAGTACTCCAGGTGAGGCCTGACCAGGGCAGAGTAGAGGAGGAGGACCTCCTCCCTTGTCCTGATGGCCATGCTCCTTTAAAGGCATGCCAGCATCCCATTGGCCTTCTTGTCCACAAGAAGGTCACACTGCTGGTTCATGGTTAGTGGATCTATCGTCCACCAGGACCCCAGGTTCTTCTCCGCAGAGCTCCAGCAGGTCATCCCCCAGCTTATACCGGTACATGGGGTTGTTCCTTCCCAAGTGCTGGACTCTACACTTTCTCTTGTTAAACTTCATTTGGATACTTCCTGCCCAGTTCTCCAGCCTGTCCAGGTCTCGCCAAATGGCAGCACAGCCTTCTGGCGTGTCAGTCACTCCTCCCAGCTTTGTGTTATCAGCGTACTTGTTGAGGGTGGACACTATTCCGTCATCAAGGTTGTCGATGAAGATGTTGAACAAAATAATACCCACTTCAATAGATAGAAAGGGAATGATGTCTTTTGGAAAAAAAAAAAAAAAAAAAAAAAAAGGAACACAAATCGTGTTTCAGTACCGAACCTTCCTTTCAATTTGCTCCTTAGCCACAAGCAAAATGTTCCAATACAGAAAAAGAAAAACAGATTCTATGTCCATTTTTAACTTCAGAGATCTTAGAGACTCAGTTGCCTGTTAAGCTGAAAGCATACAGAACAGAAAACCACATAGAGTCAATGTAGTAAAATGTAGTAATAAACTCATTCTCTGGATGTAGTAAATAATGAATTGGCCTAAATTCATTAGATTCTGACCTATCATGAGATTCTCTCACAAGATGACATATAGGATCAAATGCAACAGAACAAATGAACAAGCTGCTTTCCCTGATTTTCACTTACTCCTCCCAGTATTTAACTTAAAAATAAACTTAGAATGATATGGAAATAGTGGATCATAAAAGTTTGGTTCATATGTTTATTATCTCTTGAATTCTAGGAAATTGTTTATAACAGATAATTGAAATCTTACTTAAAGCCATACTTTCTCTCAGTTATGACATCTTAACAGTTAGAATGTGGTTGTTAGCAGTGTCAGTGCTGGTTTGTGGTTGTTAACATTGTCAATGCTTCTTTGAAGACTCTAGTATCTTGCAGTTTTATTTTTTTATTTGTATTTATTTGCTTAACTGCACTCTCTCAAGGTATTTGCCATGGGCATGAGTCACAGTACTACCACATTAGATATTTCTCACAGAGGCTGTGCTGACACCATCATCAAATTGTCAGTATATGTATGTACTGTCAAACCCAAATCCTGAAGGTATAACACTATAGATAGCTTTTTTTTTTTTACTTTTTTTTTTTTTTTTTCTCAGAACTAAATATTTGAACAAGATTTATTGTAACATAATGGATTTCTCCTCCTTTCCTACTAAGGACTCCATTTATTTTCAAAAAGTTTGTGAACTTGTTTTCAGATACTTTTAAAGTATCTGAGGCACCATTTCTAACCTTCTAAAAGAAATATGATTCAGGAAAAAAAAATAATAATAAATAAAAAGAAAAAGTAAAAAGAAAAAGAAAAAAGAGCGAGAATCTATTCTAATGGTTTTCACAGACATAGAGGCATAAGGATTATCCCTGCAAATATAGGGATAAACAGGAACTGTTCCTGAATTCTACAATGCATTTGAAACTGCTATCTGTGCCAGTATATACAAAGAGAATAATGTTCAATAGGTTATTATACAGTTTTCTTAAGAAAATCTTCATGTAATGTTGTATTTGACCCTTTAACTTAGTTACAGTTCAGTAATACAGACCTTTTAACATGATTTTTTTATTATATATATTTTTTTAAAACTCAGAATAGGTGGTCTGGCACCAAGTAGGACTTTTGTACTGGAAACCTGTACTGGAAAGGCTACATACACAGCCATACATATAACTCTCCTGTTCACCAAGCAGTGACTTTGGAGCACTCAGTCCTACTGCCTTCCACTTCCCATCTTCCTAGATATGCTTAAAATAATACATGAAATTAAGAGGTTTTCTTATTTTAATGAACGAACGTCTTATATCTGAAATAGCAATCTGGAGGATTCCTATGCATACTTCTGTATTAGAAGTGAAGTTGTATTATGAATGGCTTTGTAGCTTATGTTTTGAGAGGCAGTTTCATGTTATTTTGGAATGGTCTTTCAATATAACTTTAAAAAGAGAAAAACAAAACAAACAAACAAACAAACAAAAATCCACAGCAACAACACAGCAGAAGGCAAAAGTTCCAAAAATTCCACCTCAGAAGAGTGCTGTACTCTGATGTGGTAAATTTTTCAAGTCTTCTTTGGATCTCAGCACTGATGTCTCAATAAGGTATAATCTAAAGCCTAGCTATTAGGATAATCCTTTTTTTTTCTCCTTTTTTTTTTTCTTCTTTTTATATTTACACAGTCTAGTTCCACAGGAAAAGGAAAAGGGGAAGGAAAAAGGGAAAAGAGGAAGGGAAAGGGGGGGGGGGAAGAAAAAGAAAAAGAAAAAGAAAAAGAAAAAGAAAAAGAAAAAGAAAAAGAAAAAGAAAAAGAAAAAGAAAAAGAAAAAGAAAAAGAAAAAGAAAAAGAAAAAGAAAAAAAGAAAAAGAAAAAGAAAAAGAAAAAGAAAAAGAAAAAGAAAAAGAAAAAGAAAAAGAAAAAGAAAAAGAAATCCCTAACCAATATTCGTATGCATATTTTAAAATTATGAAACTGATTTTTACCTTCTGTAATATCTTATTTTTCTTTCTTAGTTTTCTTTTTAAGAATTCTTTCTGCAATTGTTGCTCAGTAAGCTAGTCTGTACAGAGGCCTGTGGAATCCTTCTTGACATTATATATGATATACTGCTCTCACCCAGTGTTACTTGTCCTGAGCACTTTATCATCTCAGAGTAAAAAAAAAAATAAATCTATTTCACTCATTTACTAAGATTTATGAAACATTCTGAACATGCTTTGCTGTAATTACATGATGAAGTCAAAAGCTATACTTTATTTTCTCTTTCCCAAAGTATGATGCATTTAGAGAGAAAGAAAAAAAAAGGGGGGGGGGGGGGGGAGGGGGAGGGAGAAAAATTTCTTTAAAAAATGCAGGTTTAGATACTGATGAAGATATCCAAAGATGAAACAAATAATATTTCAAGAGCTAGGCTGCAAATGGAAAGCCACTTTTTTTTTTTTTTATATATATATATATATATATATATATATATATGTGACAAAAAAAAAAAAAAAAAAAAAGACATTGAGACAGGTATCATCCAAGAAACATTAAGCTTGAAACCTAAACTTTGGAAATAACATCTCTCTGAAATCATAAGTGTGGAAATGATACGTTAGAAAGTAAGGAAAAAATAATAGGATTTATTTGCAATGCTTTACTGATAGTGGTGTGGCAGAAACAAAATTTCTACATTAAAAATATGGTGTTTTCTGCCAGTCATGCATCCGTCCTCTAAGCTCTTCAGACCCAGCCATTCAGTCAGGGTTTGCGGATTTTCCACTGGTTTATTGAAAACGATGCTAACATGAATATCTCCCAGCTCACAGAGCTCTAATTTAAATGCATATCCTATTACAATGGAACAGCAAGTTTCTAGATGTCAACCATGTTGGCATTTGCTCCATAGAAAGACAGAACAAAATGGTCCACAAAGGTCCCATTCATGTTAAACTGGCTTCTGCTAAAACCACAAGTGGCTTGTTAGTCACTGAGCAATGCAGTGGGAAGCACCCTGTCAATGAGCAACACACAGTTGTACCACTGTGTGTCAGGACCACATCCTCAGCTAGGTTCTCTAGAAGCCATGGCTAATCTAGTCAATAAAACAAAACAAAACAAAACAAAATGCTAAAATGAGGTACTATACCAGAAGAGGTCTTGAGCATAGTTACCATTCAGATACAGATAAAACATTCCTGCCTGCTAAAATAGACCATCTCAGGTTAAATTTTTCTCAGAAGTGTGCACTGGGAGAGTTACACATTAACAACCAGTCCCTGTTACTGTTAATAGGATTTGTGCACCCTGCTTTGAAAATGTAGCCCTTTAGGCTGCTATACAGTTAGCATACCAAGTAGCTCCTACAAATGGCCAGGAAGACTGAATATGCAATTAAATAGCTGCGTTTTCTAAATCGATAAGAATTGATTGAAAAATAAACACTTGAGCTTAATCTATTACGGTCATGCAAAAGTGGCCCTCTTCCTAAGTGGCATTATGAAAGTTGGCCTGACCTCTTATCTCTGTGTGGATGCTTTTCAAATAAGGGAAAATCTGCCAACTCTATCCTCCACAGCAGAACAATAATAAAAAATGTATCATTTGATTGAACTCAGTTCTGTATTACTAAGCATATTTCATCCATTTGTGGGCTTCAGTTAAATAGGAGCCACAACACTGTTTCAACAGGAAGGAGCATATTCTATCTACAAGAAAAACAAACAAACAAACAAACAAAAAAGCCACCAATCCTACTGCCTGAAATTTGTATAGTCCATGGGCTATTAGTATGGTATATTAGCATGGTACTCAAAACTACCCTATAGAACAAATGGGCATGCAACCATTAGCAAAACAAACCACTTCATAATCTTGTTTGAAACAACATTAAATATTTGCAGCAAGAGAGAAAAAGAACTTGAGATTCAATTCTGTAGGCAGCACTTTCCTTATGCCATCAAGAAAGGAGTATAAAACAGCCAAAACAAGCCCAAAATAAGCATGACATCTTGAGGAGGCGATGAGGGTAGGAAATCTTTCTACCCTCTAAAGGAAAGAAGTATCTTTCCTTTCCTCCATAGTTACTATAAAATGCTCTAATTGTACATTGTATGACCAAGTAGCTTTCTTTAATCTGTATTTAATCTGTAAAGGAAATGAAGATACCCTAGCCTTTGGAATAGCTCTAAGACCAACAAGTCAAATCTGCAATAAGTAAGAATTCCTGTAGTTTCTGGTAGAAACCCTGATTTATTTATTTTTTGAATTATTTTTTTTTTTGCTTTTTAGTTTTTTCCTATAGTTAATGAGTTACACTATATAGCACACATAGCCCAGAGAAAGAAAGCTTTGCAGCTGTAGGCTGATGATACCAAGCCCATACCACCATCTTCATGAAGTCTAAGAAAAAGTCTTTTCCCCTTGTTCTTACAGGTCATCCCCAGCAGGAAGGACTGCAACCCAGGCTCGGCAGCACCCAACTACCCAAAATATCTGTTTTGGAGTGTATGTTGCATGAAGCTTTCCTACACCGTCAATGGGATTTCACAGGCACAGTAATACATTTACTGAATTGAAGACATAAACTTAACAAAAGTAAAAAATATACTGCCTTTTTCTCTGGACAATGGTGGAAGGTGATTTTTAGAAGTCTATTTATTTATTCATTTATTTGTATATTTATTCGCATTTATGAGAAAATATTCCATCATTTGAGGCCTTTCTTGACTTAAGTGCCAAAAACTTAGGATTTCATTGCTTGAGGTTTAATAGCATGCATTTCCATCTTTATTTATACTTTTCAGTATAAATAAATTCTATAGAGAGAAATTCATTCTTGATTTATTTTTTAGAACAAAAGAGATCTCTTGTTCAACCAATACAGTCCTTCAGTCCTTCTTTGTAAAAGGAATAAAAAAAATGAAGTCATAGTCAGTCCTTTATCCTGTTATCCCACACTCCTCTCATATATATAATGTGAATGAAGAATACTTATCAACAGTGGAAAGGGCATAGTCAGACTTGAACTGCTCTAGTGTTAATCCCATGAAGCCAAATTATTGGGGCAATAAGGGACAGTAAGGCTGTCTGTAGTTTATGGCAGGTAAAAGAAGGCTTCAGAATGGTTCCCAGGGGAGCACTGGAGCAAAGTCAGGACCTGAAGCTCAGAGAAATGTTTTTGGTTGTTCCTATAAAATGTGTTCTTTCACGGTCAACTGGTCTGTATATCTGACTTGCAGTGTCCTTACCAAATGCTCTCTTCCCCTTCCAAACTGTGGCTTTTTTAAACTTCCTGCTTGTACAGAGGTTTCTTCTGCACCCATTTCCAAAGCCACACCATTTTATTACATGACCAGAAACTATGATTCACATATGCATGGACAAATATGGTGCACACTGTAATATTAACACGTATTTATGGCATTTGGAATATGCAGATTTAAAACAAAGAATTGCTCAGAGAAATCAAGTTTCAAGGAGTAAGAAACATTCTGGTGAAAAAGTAATAATGATGGAAACATCACACACACACACATACAAAATAAAGTAGATTACCAGCAGTAACAAAAGATAAAACAGAATCTAAATTTTGGAATGTGGGTCAAAGTACGTTGGCTACATAATTTTAATTAAGGCAGGCAATGAAAACAGACATTCAGTATTAAAATGGTTTGCCATACTGCACAGATGTTAGTATCATAGTTTTCAACTATGTCTGTATTCAGAGAAAAAATTCTCTAATTCTGAAATAACAGTAAAGGTGAATATTCCTTTGCTCTGATAAATAGTCACCACGGGTAAGTATACATACAAATTATTGTTGCATCTAACGATGACAACTTTTATGATGGCTGATATATCTAAAGCAGTGCTAATTTTTTGTTGCATAGGATACTGTTTGATTCTTACAAATTTGATGAGAGGTCTTCAACTTTGAGGTCTTCATTACTAAAATTGTGAATGAACTATATAAGGGAGATTTAAAATGGGATATGTTTTATAACCAAGAGTTTGCAATATGGAGTAGATAAGGGTAGATTTATTCCTTTTTTTTCCCATAAAAGCAAAACAACAGCAACATCAAAACACCATACATAGTCATTATCCAAAAGTTACATTGAATTAACCATCTGAATTTTAAGTAAATATCTGAATATTTTGATTTTTATTTTCAAACTGATAGAAGTTTTAAATTTAAATTTTAATATGGTGGGTTCTCCTTTTCTTATAGTAGATATTTTTCACAGAAATCACAAGCCTTTTCTGCTGGCTTAAATCCTATTTGACAAGGTAGAGGGGCTCTTCCTAAAGCCTGTTTGCTTCAGAGAGTCCTACTGGAACGTATGGCCTTGGAGCATGTACCCTAGATGTTTCACTCCTGTAAAAGTTGGAAGCACTGCCACCTTCAAATTAACAAACTTCTGGCAACAGAATCAAGATAATGGCCTTTTTTTTTTTTTTTTTTTTTTTTTTCTCCAGAATTTTTCTGGTGGTAATGAAACAGCTTTCATGAACAACAAAAAGATGGAGTCAAAGTGAAGTTCAGCCAGCTTGCAAGAATAAAGTATTTTACAGTTTCACAATAGCCTTTTTACTTTTCAAATCCTCCAAGCCCTACTTTTTGCAATGTTGCACTTCCTGAGATCTCCCACATGCAACAACTGGTGTTGCAAGGACAGGAAGAACTGTTACTGCAAGAAGGATTACAGCAAGAGCTACAAAACTGCCTCCTGAGAAAATTCCTTCCAGAACTATGCCTTTTCACTGGTCCTTAAGGTCTACCTACAGAACTTCATAGGAACAAATATTCCTGTTTATCTCCCCAGGATTCTTGAACTGCAATGAGATCAAGATTCAGGACAAAGCAATTGGAAATTTTCTCTCTTTTGCGTTTTTTTTTCTTTTACCTTTTTCCTTTACTTGCAGATATTCTTGATTTCATTCAGCTTGTTTTTTCCTCCAACAAATATCCAGGCATATGCACTTCAAAAGTGATGAACATATGTGTTTAGATTGAAATGATAATAGAATAAAGCAGAAATATATAAAATAGCAGTTATTGTAAAATCTACCTCATTATGTTTGCCAACTTCTGGAGTCTGGGAGAGCTTCCCATTTCTGTGCCCACTGGATATTCTCCAAATAAGCAATTTCAGAACATTTGAGAACAGCAAGTAATCCAAAAATGGGAGGATGGTATTAAGTCAGAGAGTTATATGTATTCTATCAAAAATAATTCATTTCCAGTCTCCACGTTTCCAAGTATGTCACCCACTTTAAGTTGTTTCTTGTACTCCAAATGGAAAGATGGACCAACATTTAAAAAGAGAGAGGGGGTAGAAATGAAAGAAAATCAACTGTAGAAGTCGTTTCTACAAGTATGGCCTCCTTTCTCTTTACCTCTTTTTTCTGGTGCCACTGAGAGGTTCACTTTTGGCTCTGTGCATAAGGAGGTGGACAGCTTTAGCCATGGAGTGGAGGTGGCTGAGGGCATTGTGCACACATAGGGCAGATGATGGCAAAATTCTTAGGTGGAGGATGAGGGAGCTGATCTGATCTATCAGTGTCTCTCCTTTCATAAGTTATGCGGCAGCTGCCAGTTGTTAGGAAACAAGATAGATCTTGACTCTAGAGGTGAGGAATCCCCATGCAGGTTGGAGAAGCATAGAGGAAGTGGAACAAGTGCAGGAAGCAGAACAGTGCAATATCCGCACCTGCCCAGTGGTGCTAGAGGTGGGGGGCTTGGAGCAAAATGGTCAGCCTTGGGAGTCCTCCACATTCCCTCTATATCACATCATAGAGGTCGATTCTCCTGGATGCACCTTCTTGCATGTATCTGGTTATTCTTTTTTTGAGTAGAAGAAATTACCTAGAATTTGAATTGATCACTTAGAAAAATTGAATTTATATTGAATTTGGCTTTAGGCTCAAACGGTTTCTGAAAGGGAAAAAAAAAAATGCATGTTAGGCTGTTACTACATTTTCTAAGCAAAATAATTCCTCTCCTTAAATTTGAAAGCAGTTTTTAAAGTCAAATTAGTTTTAAGAGGTGTTAAAAATCCAGGAATACAATGACATGTTTTATTCCAGATTAAATAAAACATTTTTATTCAGTGATTAAATTTCTGTTTTGACTCATTTGTCTCTTTATAGTTAGTTCAGTCGTCATCCCAAATAAATAAATAACTGAGTTTACATAGATCTTGAATTCACCATGACTAATCAGGTCAAGAAAATAAGTGTTTGGCAACTTTCTTTGAGAATACTTGTGCTAAATGCCACAAATGCACAGGAAAAGCTTGTATGTGATTTAAATAAGAAAAAAACAAATAACTTTTAATAACAATAGTAAAAGGGTTTGCTATCACCATGGTTGTCTAAACAGAAAAGATAAGGGATGATTTAAATCATCCGTGGCAAAGGAGTGATCACAGGTCTCCTCTCTGCTGGCTCAGTGTCCCCATCCCAAATTCCTCCAAGAACATCCTCTGGGGGTGGAGTCCAGGGAAGACCATGTGTACCTGCCCGAGCTGATGCCTTTTCCAGACTATAGCACTGAGCCCATCAGAATGTCCTGGGTAGGGTAGCCCCCTACCATGATTCTCTTTTTCTCTTTTATTTTTTTTCTTTTTTTCTTGTTTTAATTCAGTAATAAATCTCTTTTTCATTAATGAGAGAATTAACAAGAGAGACAATCTCATTTCAGACCTATTAAAAACAAAATTAGGTATATTAAACAAGGTGCATAAAGTGTTATGGGAAACTTCTTTCACCCGTAACTATGACTGCACCCAAAGTAATCCAATCTAAATCAATATTGAAAAACTGCATCCCACAGTTTTGCCATTTATGAAGGTCACCTGCTTTTCCAACCTAGCTTTATTTTAATTTCAGTTGTATTCATTTTACAACAGTACAAGTGAATAGCCTTTGAGAGAGTTACTTCTTTCATAAACTCATTTTAATATCAGGATCTGATTAAGTAGGTGTAATCAGACAAATGCAATTCTTGTCTCATTGATTCAGATGAAAGTTCGTGGTGTAAAGCCATCCAAGAAAAATCAGAATCACCACCTTTTCTTGCACTGCAGTGCAAAGCATGTCTGATTATGCTGAAAGGGCTTGTAGCTTTGGTGGGAAATGCTAGATTGAGAGCAGAATATTATGTCTAAACATGTAATTCATTGCACTATCCCATATCTCACCTACATCTATTGTCAGCTCTTTTTTTTTTTTTTTTTTTCCTTCCTAGTTGCAATAAGGAATAAAAATGTGGTAAAAGTCAAAAGGTTGAATTTTAAAGTTACAGTTCTTATGCAGATATGCTCATTTGTTAAAGCTAGCATTTAACCACAGGCCATGACTGGAATTTATTAACTCACTAAAAAATGATAGTATTAGGTCCTCAGCCATTGTGTAGTGACTGCTTGCTTAATTATCCATATCTAAAGAGTTAAAATGGTGGCTTTTGCTGATTTGTGATTCTTCCAGCTTTCTGCTACTGTGCAGTGTACTGTGTATTAACAACACAGGTCATTGAGTACCCACTGAAAGCTCACTCTGGAAATACCTGAAGGACACATTGAACTCTTCAGAAATATGTGTCATAATACTTCATGTGTTAACAGAATATGTGGCACAGTGATGCATAGAAAAGGATCAGCCCAGGGTGGGCATCTAAAGTGCTCTGTCTTGCCTGTGAATGCTAGAGTGAAGCATTGTAATTTTATTCCAATTATACTCTTAGTGCCATGATGTCACAGCATAAATTTGTACTTTTGCATGCAGCTCATGCTGGTGTGATGACAGCTCTTAAAATATTGAGTGATTGTGGGCCCGTCAGCATAAAATTATTCTAACATGGTGCCTTTATTAGTGCTTCAATAAATGCCATTCTTCTTGTGTTCCAAGGTGGCATTTGCAAATGAGCTAATTTCTCGGCAGTAAAATAATTGTGTTGCATTTATTTTGCAAGGTGGGGGTGGAGGGGGGAGAAGAAAAATGCTGTTATATAAAAGGGGTTCTTTTGCCATCAAAACTACATTCACCGTAGTTAGGCAAGTTTAAAAAAGAACACATTAACTAAATGACTGTACAATTATTTAAATGAGCTTGGTGCTTTATAAAGCCATAGAGGGGTATAAACATTTTTTTCAAGCCATATAACAAAAGATGTGACAGCCCTCTCATAAGAAACATTTCCTGAGAGTCAAGAGCAAACTATGTTTGCTGACTGATGACAGATATTTTGGGGTTCAGAATGCATCTCTTTCAACAAACTAAATCCAAACCAGATGTCAGCTAATCTAATTCACAGGGCAAAACAGATTTGTTAAGGGTAAGAACAGGTTCTAAATTGTACTTGTTGTCTTACTTTTTGCCATCTAGAAAATATACAAAAGGACATAGAGAAAATGATGCATAAATGAAATAGTGAAATCATAGTTCTGACTTAACAAGATGACCTCATATTGACTATTTCCTTGATGTACACATCCAATAACTCATGTGAGAAGATTTTGTAACACGGTTTGTGTCTTATTCCATGCTTAGATACTTAATCTTAAAAATAATTAAAAAAAAAATGATTTCCCAAAGTAGTGCTCAATGTGCATCACTCAGTGTTCACAAATCTGAAACTAGTTCAGACATGAAAAATACTTAATTTTAAGCATATTTTTTAAAAAGATTTCACCATATATATTTTAAATCAATCATTAATTAAGCTGCAACTGTTTTCAATGCCATAAGTCCCTTTCCTTTCTCCATGTAACCCAAACTTGCCAAATAAATGTTACAACACTCAGAATTTATTCAAAGTCAACAAAATCTACTTTTAAGTAAAAGTTGAAAGTGCTTGAATATCTTTAACTGGAAAGGGATTGTTACCCAGAATTTGAAAATTAAATATTTAACAATGTCCAGTAAGTCTAAATTTCAAGGATCTCAGTGTTTTTTAAGCTATAGCTACTCAGAAACATCTACAGTAAATGTACAATAAATATTGGCTTAAAGAAAGAATATAATCAAGTCACATTAAATAAGAAAATGGAAACAACAACTGAAGAAATCTGTTTCTTTCTAATGAAGCTTAAGGTGTGTCTTTTTACTTGGAACATCAGAAGCTGTATAAGGTTTGATTTGATCAAAGCCTGCAACAGCATTTTTTGCTTTGTGATAGTAGGTTATGCTTAAACACAACCAAGCACAAACATAAAAAACAGGGAAATAGAAAGGAAACTGACATTGTGTATCTATTGCATAACCCCAAATTACAGCAAGCATTTTGTGGAAGAACATAGAAGTCAGGTAACACATTTTAAAATTCATTTCTGTAAGCTACTTGCCTGTCATGTCTAGCTACAGATAGGTATCAGAATGATTTGCATCTTGTAAATGTCTAGATACTGTAAATGCAAAAGCAAACTGATCAGGAACTCACATTACTGTTTAATTAAATTGTGAGGTTTTTGCTATTAAACTTGCAGTAACACAAGATGTTAATGACATCTATATAAAGAAATTAATTTTCAAATGAATCTGTTTCATAAGTAGATGAACTATTCCTGCTCCTGCTAACAGAAATTTTAATGCCTATGTAAGATACAACAATTGGACATGAAACAGTTTCCCAAAACTGTTGATTTGTGACTGACAGTTAAAACTTGGCTTTTAGTTTCAAAAACCTTTTAGAATCTCAGCTACCAGCAGCACAAATATCAATAAAGTGTGGCCTTTTCCATTAAATATAATAAAAATAAAAATACATAGGTAACTATCAGTCATTCCAAATAAATATGTCACTGTTACAATAACATTGGTAATATTCCCCACACAAAAAGGGAAAATGTTAATGATTATAATGTAAGCAACCACACTACATAAAAATACAGAGCCACTCAACATTTATTTATTTTTTTCTGAAAAACTGATGAAATAACAAACCAGCTTGCTTTCAAGTTCTCAGTTTAGATGCCTTCTAAATTATTTTTATCGATTTATCTGTACATTTAGTAATATTTTACAGCTGGACTTCTGTACAGGTGGTTTAGTATCCACAAATATGAATTATCTTCATAACAAGTAAATTGCTTTTTTATTATCCAGTGAAAAGATCAGCATTAAGTATTGTTCCCTTCACCAGCTGAGGAGGACCTGGAGATATAGGGAACTGGAACACAAGGAGTAACAAAACAGAGGAAGAGCAGCTCTCAAGGGCACTACAGTTATATTAAAGACATTTCTGATCTTATTATTCATGCCTTCTCTTCAGCAAACTGATTAGAAACAGGCAAGGGAGCATTAAGGTCATCAAAGAAACATAGGGATGGAGAGCTTCAGTCAGTGGCTTATTGCAAATAGGGAGCAAGGAACAAGGAAGAAAATAAATGTATAGTGTACAAAGCAGAAGTCTAGTTTAACAAAATGGCATGCCCTGGCAATGCATTAATCTAAAATTTAAGCACAGTTCATAATGCTGGTATCTACAGAAGTGATGAATAAATGAAACTGAAAAACTAACTAACTAAATAAAAATAATATAAATGATTTTTTATTGTAGTTTGAAAGAAAATATATTGTGTTTTGCCTGAAGAATACTTCTCTTTAGGTAATCCACCTTAGAGAACTATCACATTTAACCTTCCTCTTTGAAACATCTTATTCACAACTGAGTACTTCTCAAATTTTACTTTGAAAAACTATGACGTTTGGTACTATGAGTGCTAAACTGAGATCTTCCGACCTTTTCAAAAGAAAGTCAAAGCAATTAAAACTATTTGCATTAATTACCTGTGTGAACCTATTTTTATTTGAGATGAATCCAGGCTTTTGATAAATAAGCTGTCCCACTGAATATGTTACCCAGCTTTTATTCATAGAAAAATAAATTTTAGTTGAACAAGAACAAGCACATGATAGGAAAGGGTAATGCACCCCAAAGCTACCAGGTTTAGATAATCTTATTTACCCTCAAAAAATATCTCTTCCACCCATGTTTTTAAAGAATACACATACTTATATTTCAAAATGTTAAGGTTCAAAGTAAAAGTGTTCCTGAAATTGCAGATTAAGTCTTTTCAGCCTCAGTGTTAAAAATATTATGAAATTAGAGGAAACTGTGAAATTTCTTCCATGATCCACTCACTTGCCTGCTACAGAAATCATGCTTTGAAACTTTCTCTTGCTTTGAAAGTCTGGGCCTTCTCACTATTCAAGAAAAAGAGATGCTCCCATGTGAGAGAATTAGGATGACCACCCTAGGCCATAGTGTTGAAGTGGTTGTCCTCTGAGGCCAAGACAGTCCTCTGGAAGTTTCTTAAAGTGAGAGAGGGCTCACGTTTTTCCCAAAATCATCAATGGTAAACCCATTTGGGAGAAGTTTGCACACAGATGAAGACATTGTTCCTTAGAAACTGGGGACTCCTTGCCATTCTTTGTCTGCTGAGATACAGGACAGGACTTGTCTGTGATGAATCAAAGGCACTTTTAGGTGACTGGATAATGGCTGCTGGAACAGGTTGCTGGAAGAAAGAATTTTGACAGACCTGTGTTTTAAGAAGAAAAGTATGATCCCTGAATAAGAGAGGATGCTTACAGTCTAAAGAAGGAGCATTGTAAAATCCTGAATTTAAAAGGATCTAAAGGACTTAGCTTGTCAATGAAAGTACTCTTTTTTAAAGCTTAGGAATTGATAAATAATAAAATAAAATAAAATAAAATAAATAAAATAAAATAAAATAAAATAAAATAAAATAAAATAAAATAAAATAAAATAAAATAAAATAAAATAAAATAAAATAAAATAATAAAGTAAATAAAATAAAACAAAATAAAATAAAATAAAATAAACCTTGTAGCTCTGTCATGAAACACAATCCCAAGCTAATAGAAAGAGCCTAGAACAGACCTCATCTGTAAGTACTGTCTATCTGTAAATAAAAGGAACATAATGACTTCATAATGTCTTGTAGCAAAAGGAAATAAAATCTTCAGCTCCACAGCTACCAGAACAAACACAAGTGGCGGACACATCTTAGAGAACACAGCCCCAGCTTCCTTGTTCTGTTAGTATAAGAGCCACAGGACAGCTGCCCACTTTGAGGACATTATATTAACCTCATGCTGCATCTTATTATAATGACTACTGTGGGCCTACTGTTGCTAGCAAAGAATAAATTAAAATAGTTCAATATTACAAATGGTCAAAAGACAGCAGGAAGCTGATTCTCAGCCAGTTTCTTAGAACCTCTCATAAATCCACATGAATCTACTTTCCTGACCTAATTTTATTTAATTCTTAGGTTATTTTTCATTTAAATGGTAATTCTTCCCTACTAGCACCACTAAGAACGACCGTCTTCACAGCGGAGTTTCACATTGGTAACTTCTTTCATCCAACATGAAAAACATCCATTTGCAGGTTGAATGTGAGAAATCTGTCACTTTCTCTCATGCTACCAAACTACTCTCCACTCACTGAGAGCATACACAGAGCCACCTGTATGCTGACATCTCCTAACACTTTTTGAGAATTTTCTCTCTACCCTTCTCTCCAGAAGAGATACTTTATTTCAGGATTGACAGGGAAAGTAATACTCAAAGGAGCCACTGAAGCAGGTCAGATCAACTGTTTATCTAGCCTAGCAACGTGTCTATGACAACAGTTAGTAGGAGATGTTTAACTGGAAGTAGAAAAACGGGGCACATATACTTCATCAAAATAATCATCTAATTCTCACTGATTTGTGGTCTGAAGACTTCATGAACCAAAGATTACTATTTAATAACTCACAATGGATTTTTTTATGGATTGCTAACAGCAAGAGTACTCATGAAGCTTCTCAATCTACTGCCACAGGAAGATTCATGGGCCATAACTATTAAAGTCCAAAATAAATAAATAAATAAATAAATAAATAAATATTAAAAATAATAATAATAATAATAAAAAAAAAAAAAGTCACCGAGAATATATATATATATAATTAACTACGATATCACAGAATCACAGAATTTCTAGGTTGGAAGAGACCTCAAGATCATCGAGTCCAACCTCAAACCTAACACTAACAGTCCCCAATAAACCATATCCCTAAGCTCTACATCTAAACGTCTTTTGAAGACTTCCAGGGATGGTGACTCCACCACCTCCCTGGGCAGCCCGTTCCAGTGCCTAACAACCCTTTCAGTAAAGAAATTCTTCCTAACATCCAACCTAAAACTCCCCTGGCGTAACTTTAGCCCATTCCCCCTCGTCCTGTCACCAGGCACATGGGAGAACAGGCCAACCCCCACCTCGCTACAGCCTCCTTTAATGTACTTATACAGAGCAATAAGGATGGTTTCTTATATTCAGAAAAAGTAGTTTTGACAGCTGACTTCTCATCTTAACAATGAAGAATAGATACACCCTTTTGGCAAACACAGTTAAACTAACAAATAATCATTACATTTGTAATTGACTGCTTTATCTGTTTAAGGCTTGATTTTCAAATTGTAGGACATTTGTAAATACCATCCAAAGCAGTATCAGTTACAGATATTGATAATTCACAGAATAAAACGGCCCTACCACTTTCAGACCAGACATTAAAAGAAAACAGACAAAATGCAGACATCAATGTACAGAAGTGCAGTTGAAGAAGTGAGGATCAACAGCAGGCAGAGTGGAACCTGGCTAGTAATTCACTAATGAAAACCTTTGATCTGTTATCTCCAAATCCATTTCAATCCTGTGTCTGAAGCAGTTTTCCTTTTCCTGGTTATCAGATGCACTCCGTCTTCTTTATCAAATTCTACCTAGTACGTACCTCTTTGTGTAGTTCTTCCTCCTTAATTTAAATCATGAATAATAATCCTTACACACTGACTTTCCTGCACTGTTGTCCTATGTTTTGCTGTGAATTTCTCATATCTCATTTAGACTGTAAGCTTTTCAGATAGGGCATGTGTCTTCTAAATTTATGGTGCTGCATGTGTGTTTAATGCTAATAACGTTCTCTGACAGGGCAGGGCAGATTCATAAGCAATGCCCTGAAAAAGAGGCAGCTATTGAATTCATAATCTGGTACTTCATATTCACAAGAGAGGAAAAAGCTGTCATCTCAGAATGGGGGATCTGCTATAAAAGGAACATTTTTTTGCACTAATGGTTATCAAGAATTCATACACTCCACTTCATTATCACTTCCACATAGTAGTGACTATTTCCTAATGTTCTTTATACCATAAAGCTGTTTAAGTCCGTTTGATCACTTCTATTTGTTAAAAGAAAGGTTTCCCAAATAAAAAGGAAATTAGACCCAAGGCATTTGAACATAACGCCCACATGCTCCTGCCCATCAAATTTCATAGTGCAGGGAACAAAAAACTTGGTATGTAAAATGAGGTAGACAAGTACCTCAGTAACACTTAAGAAAGAGCATGTGAGTCACACAAGAATGGAGAAAGGAAACAGAGTGCTGGGTGAGTTGAACAAACATGCTTGAAGTGGTAGTTTTGGAAGTAAAAAAAAAAAAAAAGGACTTAATCAAACAGAAAGAGAACTTTTAGGAAAACTAATCTGTTTACAAAATGTTGAGGACCAAAATATAATCTTTAAAGAGCTTGTCTAATTAAAGCTTCAATCTTACAGTAAGCTGAGTGCTCCTCCAAGACATTTTGCTCTTTCTTTTTTTTTTTTTTTTCCAAGAGGGCTGGCATTGCCAGGCAGCTGCATTTTCTAAGGGCAATTCAAGAATGTACTTCTTGGTATGGGGACATCTCGCTGAGTGTGCTTGGATGCTTCTTAAAAGCAGTAGCTAGGAGTAGCGTTAAGATCCCCCCCCCCAAAAAAAAAAAAAAAAAAAAAAAAAAAAAAAAGAAGAAAAGCATGGACAGAATTTATGTGGGGGATCCATGGCAGAGAACATGAAATTCAGCTTCAAAAATAATTCCAGTTATGCTGTGTTTCTTGTTCCTGCAGGAGCACTTGCAGGCTTGCTTGCCAGGCTCCAGGGGCAACAGCTACAGTGGTACCCACATCTGCAGCCAACACACATCTTCCTCCAGGCCCTACAGAATTCCACCCCTATGCTGCTTTTAGCAGGGGGAGACCTCGTGGGAGGCTCCCTAAACCACATTTCCCTCAGCCCACCTCCCTAATTGCAACACAGCAGGGATCCCAGGATGGAGTCTGCCGTTAGACCAAGCTGTGGTAATTGCATTGCGTACCACGTCTGTGGCATCATCTTGAATCATTTTTTAATTTCTTTCATTCCTTTTTTCTGCCAATAGCCTTTCCTTTAAAGGAATAATGTTACAGCCAATCAAAAATTTTGTACTATGAGATAATACAAAGTTAGAGAAACATGAGATCATGTAAAGATTTATGATATGTCTAGATATATCTAGATAGATAGACTTATATATATACATACACATCTGGCATAAAGTTAAAACATTTCTTGTACTTACAGTTGTGGGTTTTTTTTGGTCTTTTTTTTTTTTTTTTTTTTTCCAGGTCAAGTTAATAATTTGAACACTTAAACAAACCAAGGACTGTAATTCCAATTTATTATCCATTGACTGGCAGTAATAACCAGTCTAGATCTTTATTGTACCTCAGAGATACCAGGTGAATGGGTTTTTATTCGCATCGCATACCATATGTTTTCTAAGGAAAAAAGAAAAACATACAAAGCTAACAACAACAGGGGAAATAAAGGTGTAAAATAAACAAGATACTGTAGATAAAGATGAATAAAAGCAGTGGATTACAGAGGTAAAAGAATTAATTTTCAAATTCCTCCCAACATTTTCACACTCCCAAACATATCCCTCCAGGTTTGTACAGTGATCGTAGTAGTCAAATGCCCATACTTAAACATAAAACCTGTGTTATTATTACCTGCCTGAATAGTGTTTGGTACAAGGAGACTTCGTTCTTGGTTTTGGTTTGGGTGTCACAGTAATAAACACTGAACATTTGTGTTAGGTGAGAACTGTGTCAGAGCTCCACCACTCAGTATATATTCTTCATACAGTATATAAATACGTCACTGTTACAGTGGTGTAACAGGACACAAGTAGAAATATGGAAGGAAATGTTGTCCAAAAGAAAAAATAGTTCTGCAACTCTTTTACTCCTTCATGAGTTTAAATGATTCTGTGCCCTTATAGTCCACTTGCTGCAGTCTACATCACTATGCCAGTTCAGATAGAAACAATATTTTCCAAAGACTGTACCTAAGCAATAATAGATGTAATTAAAGCAATTTATCTGAAGAGATCTGCAGTTGCTAGGATTGTGTCCACACAGGCTTTGGCTTTGCTGATCTGATTCTGACACAGCCAAAGCTGTGCTAACTACCACCACTGGCTTGGCATATGTTAGGAACAATTCTTGCCTTGTAGTTCAGCATAACCAGCCTGTGCCTTACGCTCTCTTTAGCTGTGCAGCATAAACGTAGCTAAAGAATGAGGTAAGAAAGTGAATCTGTTCAGGAGAAGAACAGAAGTCATAAAAGACACTTTTTTCAAAAGGAGCTATCAATCTTTCCATGGTTGGGAGCTTAGAGTGGGACAATGAAATGCTTTGTGAGCAAGAAAAATACAGCAGGCAGTGGAGAGGGCCTTGGACAAATCCCAGCTTTTGAGACAGGTCTCTTTAAAAGACGGAAAGCTTAAAGGCATGTTTTAGAGCATGTTTAGGGGCTGTACCAGAAAAAGTCTGCAGCACTGGCCAAGAGAGGCTTGTGGCCTGAAATATAAATCAAGAAAAAGGCTCCTGACTCCTAACTCTCTTCACTTGAAGAATAAAAAGAGATAAAAGGGATGAGGTTTGGTGCATGTGACAACAACTATAGGCATTTTTACTTCTAAAAATTCCATATGAAACTTTTATGATCCTATTCACACTAAGGGGTTTTTTTTTCAAGGCTGTGGGCAAGAAATTAACCACAAAGTTTCAGTTAACATCAGTGGCACCTGAGCAGCTGCAAGTAATTTCCAGTTAGTTCTTGGTAAGAGTTCCTCTTGTGGGAGCCACTTCCATCTACAGAAGACCACAAAGCAAACCAGTTCCTTTTAAACAGCAGCATAGGAGGAAATGCTGACTCTTTTCATGGTAGGGGCTTCCCTCAGAAAGTTAAAAAAAAGGAGTGAAGACTTCTTGGCATTGTATTTTCCTGCTTAGTTAGAGTGCCTGTGTTACATAGGTTCAAAAATCCTGTCTCTGAAAGGCTAAACAAACCCAGTGCAGATTCAGTAACAGAAAGTCCTCTTAATAAGACAAACTCAAAACAGGGGATAGGACCAATGTCCTTTGCTGCATCTTACCACCCTGGCATAGTTTATACATGTACTACTCCTTCCTTCTGGCACTCTCTGTGACATTGCAGTTCCCAAGCATCTTTCTATATGGCACAGCTTCTCCAGTCTCTCATCTTTGTGAAAAGTAACCTTCCACCATGACTCCCTTTTTTTCCTCCACCCCCAACTTCTTCTTCATGGAAATTTGTTCTGGTATTCTGACTTAAACACAATGTTAGTATAGTCTGTGGGTAATGCAGATAAAGAAACATAATGGACCAGCTTCCCTATGACTAAAATAATCATGAAGTAGCAACAGGCCAATAATCTGGGCCCCCTAAAAATCAAAAATGGAGCTTCTCCTTAAAATAAAAATAGACATCAGGTACATAGACATCAGGAATAGTGTTTTCTTCTACTGTGAGAGCTATTCTATATATGAGAGGAATCCATCACACTCTTTCAAACAGGTACATATGTGCAGCTTTATCAGTGACATTAGAAAATGAATATGTATGCAGACGGGCTCGCTTTTTGCTTGAAACCACCTGCATATGTTGAGAGTTTAGTTAAAAAAATTTTGGCTGCATTTTTTGAGCAACTATATAACTTCAACTGGGGTGTGGATTTTTGTTTGGTTGATTGATTAGTTGGTTGGATGGTTATGTTTGTTTGTCTGTTTTGAGTGAAAGAATCAGTTCAGAAACCAAACTGGACAACTGAAATATGTTTCTGAGGTCTTCTTATCTCTCTTCTCTGATAAAGACAAAAAAAAATCTCCAAAACTGCAAAAAATATTGTTTATAGTTAGTTATTGACCAGGTCTGTTTTTTTCTATACAAGGTGAGTATACATTCTCAAAAATGTAGTTTACAAATAATAATAATAATAATAATAATAATAATAATAATAAACAATAACAATAATAAAAATAATAATTCTCTAAACAGGTGCAATTTTGATTTGATTTAGTAGTATGTCAGAAACTTTCTTATATACTGGTCTTTTTTTGCACCAGAGTTATTTTCATGGATGTTGAAATAAAAATTCTACTTAAAATATACGAAACAAGCGTGATGATTCTGAATTACTAGAATATGTGTATTTAGGACATTACACCATAGCTTCACATTAAGTATGGAAAAACTATTTTTATTTCAGATTCAGACATGTTCTTTATCTGGTTATAAACACCATAGGAGGAAAAAAAAAATACTTTTACTTAATTGTATGGGCAAGAATAAATATGCCTAGGGTAAACTAGGATGAAAGTCTCTGAAGTAAACAAAATTAAGGATGTGCGTATATAATTATAAACAACTCTCCGTTACAGAAATATGGTGAACTGTTTGTTATAAAAACCTCTGATGATTTAAGGTAAACAATTTCACCTTTCATTCTTAATAGTCTACAGGCACACATACTCAGGTAGAAGGTATCAGTGCAGAATTCACTTCCCGAAGGCTCCATTATGAGTAGAGTAGTGTCTTGTTTGTTTCACAGCACAGAAAAGATTTGGCCATGGATTCAAGGTAAAGGCTTCAGCTGCTCCCTGCCAAGGATCATGTTCATCTGTATGGCAACAATGATGCTAAGAAAGCACCTTGAGCTGCCTCACCACCACAGATTGGGGACTGCTTCCCTTCATTGTCTGCTCCCTAAGTGTAGGTGATCATGGATTTCCAACTACATGGAAAATAAGCAAGTTCCCAGTGTGGAAGAGTGGATTGCACCTGGGTTTATACCTGGACAAAAACAGTGAGAGTCAAGCCTTGATGAAGGAAAGCCCTTACCAAGAAAAGCATTGCCCATAGCTAGAGACCCCGCTTTTTTTTTTCTTAATACAGTTTGAGTGGAGAGTTTAGTATTGTATTGCTTTGTCTTCCACTATTATCAGCTCATCACTGGAGTATTTCACTAAAGCCTTTTAATTGCTAAACACTTGCATTTCAATCTCTCAGAAATATTGCCCCAAATCAATTAATTGTCAGGCAACAGCTGCAACATTCACTGTAACTGGTTCCCAGAAAAATATTTAATTCTGAAAAATGTTAACGGCTTCAGCCTTCAATTGGAAGATTTAATAATAAAAATTTTAATTTACTCCCCCCTCTTTCCCGAAAAAATTTAAGACAGGTTAACCTGTCAAATGCAGTATTGCTACTGATCCAGCTGAAGCAGAGAAAGAGGTTGTATATCCTCATTTATACCATAATTGGCATCTGGAATCTGTTCAGAAATTCTGATTTACTTTGTAACAGAGGATTATGGCTGAATTTGAGCTCTTTATGGTCTGCAGAGGCTTGTGAAATTCAAATATAAAAACTGTCAGTTAAACATTTCATGAAAAGACCTACCTTATAGTAATCCAAAGAAACAAGAAAAAGTGCTCGAGGGGATGAAAATCCACAATATGTTTTGGTAGCTAACCATTTACAGAAACATTAACATTCTTGGGCAGGATCTCCCTGTGAGCTTCTGAAGTAACTTAGGAGCTAGAAGGTACAGTTCTTAGCAGACTTCCAACACCCAGAAAAAAAAAATAGTCAGCCAGAAGCCTCTAGTATTTATGAATTATTAATACTGGCAATCTCTGTTTTTTCCTTAGTTTTGCTTTTGTGTGTGTGTTCAGCTGAGCAATTCAATAGACTGATAGAGACATGAATAGATATGCTAACTAGCACAGGGCTAACCTTTAAATTTAGTTAAAGCTGTCAGCTTTCAATGCAATATTTTCATTTTTCTTTTTCTGAACCAAAATACAAGCATTATTTGTACACTTGGTGCCAGCAGGGGTGCCCCCAGGAATTTTTTTATTTTTATATTTTTTTTTTAATGCAGAAAACAGGTTCAGGAAAGGTGTCAGTTTTACAATACTCATCTATAGTCCCTGTCACAGGAATGTGTTCATGTTGTGCCAGTAGTTTCTCTCAGTTCTCATTACAATCATTGTTATCCAAATGAGGGATAGGGATTTGAATATCTCACACATTGTCTCTCTGAAATAACAAGATCTGAGGGGGAAAGAGGGGAAAAAGGGTTGGGGAGGGGGAATTTGAGATGCTCCACCAGCATATGTGTTGTAATTGGAAGGAAATTTTCTTCAATTTAAACAGCAGTTAGAAAAGTAGCAAAGACATTTTTGTGCAACTGGAGAAAAGACAAATTCTCTTTACAGTCTCCACTTTACTCTTCTAATAAGTTGTTCCTTTGAAAGATATTCACATATGAGAAAAACAACAACAAAAATGATCTTGGAAAACCAACAATTACTGTGCTGTATCCTCTTTTGGTCACTGTTAAATTATAAATATGGGCAGCCATGAAACCCAAGTATTTGAACATAGAATCTAACGAATCCCCAGAATTGTTCCTAGTCTGTTGAGTCAGACACCCAAGTACAGGGAGCAGAAGTAATGGGAGCAAAGTTACAAAGTCTAGACCAAATTCCAGTTTCCAGTAAGAGATAAAATGATCTCTTTCCCTCTTTTATACTTTTTACGCATTTCTCCTATTTCTTTACTTTTGAGTAAGAAATGTCACCAAACTTCTCTGAAGTTCAACATAGCAATCTCTGTATTCCTGTTCAAATGAATGGATACTAAGATGAATTCACAACTTGCTTCAAGATTTGAAGTCACTCAGTCCTGAGAGGGAGTCAAACCCAGACCTTTTGATAATATCTCTACTTTAGGCACATCAGTTTCAGTGCTTGGAAGGAAGCTTGAATTTTCGTTATATACCCAAGGTTTTGGTCAGGTTTACAAGTAGACTGCCCCAAATTGCTACAGCTTGGATTTTGTCGTAAAAATCTGATCTTTGAAAATTTGAGGGTTTGTCTTCAATCATGGTGATAAAGGTTGTTTCTTTTTTTTTTTCTTTTTCAGTATAAATTAATATTATCACAGAAGGATAATTACAGTAGAAAGCTAATTTACTACTTCAATTTCTATACACAAATTTTCAAAATAAAAGTTACTTCATTCTGATCATAATTAGGCACAGCAATCAGACCTCCCATGGCTAGATGCAGACCTCATACACTAACATGTCAGTTAAAGACCAAGGTCAAGACCTGAAGCAAAAATTAAACAGACAGGCTGGCAAAGCATAGGGTAATAGTAGGCCTTCACTGATCCCATTACAGTTTGTGTGCAGTTCTCCTGTTGCAATTATTTTCATGTTTGTTTCTGAGAAAATGGTTCAAAATTGAATGTCAGGTTTGGTTTTCTTGTAATTGAGAATCAATCAACGTATTTTGCAGAAATAAAAATCCTGTCATCCCACAATAAGTATGCTACCAACAATTTCATCCTGAAAACAAGTCTCTTAATCCATGAACTATACTAAAACAAGAAAACCCAAACTGTACATACTATATTATATAGAAAAGAGAATCTCAGAGGAAAAAAAAATGCACGTGTACCAAACATACTTAAGGTATCCTCCAAGTCAGAATTCTCCTGCATTGAAAATGCAGTGAGATAGACCCAGAAATAAATTAGGGTTTTTCTCATGCTCATGTAATAAAGTGATAGTATTCTTATTGCTACGTAGCCAAATTACTACTGCAGTACATGAAGGTTTATAAATGAAAACTATAATGTAAATACAGTGTATCCTATACTTCTGTGATAGAGTTAGTTTTCTTCCGAGTATCTGGTATGGTGCTGTGTTTTGGTTTTAGAATGAGAATAATGCAGATAGTACACTGATATTTTAGTTGTTGCTGAGCAGCTCTTACAGCAAGTTAAGGACTTTTCTGTTTTTTGGGCCCCTCGCTACAAGAAGGACATCAAGGTGCTCAAAAGAGTCCAGAGAAGGGCGACGAAGGTGGTGAGGGGTCTGGAGAACAAGTCCTACAAGGAGCGCCTGAGGGAGCTGAGGGAGCCTGGAGAAAAGGAAACTAAGGGGCGACCTTATCACTCTTTAAAAGTACATTAAAGACTGTAGAGAGGTGGGGGTTGGTCTATTCTCCCATGTGCCTGGTGACAGGACAAGGGAGAACGGGTTGTCCCGTTGTGCCAGGGGAGGTTTAGTTTGCCAGGGGAGGTTTAGTTTGGATATTACAAAGAACTTCTTTACCGAAAGGGTTGTGAGGCATTGGAATGGGCTGCCCAGGGAAGTGGTGGAGTCACCATCCCTGGAGGTTTTAAAAGACGTTTAGATGTTGAACTTAGCAATATGGTTTAGTGGAGGACTTGTGTTAGGACAATATGGTTTAGTGGAGGACTTAGTGTTAGGTCAGAGGTTGGACTCAATGATCTTGAGGTCTCTTCCAACCTAGACAATTCTGTGATTCTGTGATTCTGTGATCTACATCTAATCTATAACTATCTATATCCATCTACATCTATCTCATCTATGTAGATATTATTGTTGTGATTGTTATTGTTGTTATCATTGTTATTGCTATTATTATTATTTTATCTGTACCTTTTTTAGCCTGTTAAACTGCCTTTATCTCAACCCTTGAGTTTCCATCCCACTGAAGGAGGCAGGGTGAGTGAATAGCTGTGTGATGCTTAGCTGCCTGTCAGGTTAAACCACAACAAATACTCAGCAACCTTCTTTCCCAGTGCTAATTGTATCACAAAGATTTTTCTTCCTCATAATGGCCTGTACATTTTTAACTGTTGCTCTGGTCATTTTTGCCCAATAATTCATTTTTGACCTTCCCTTCAAAACAATTAAGAAATATTCTTTCCAATCAAAATATGTCATTTTGCTAGATGCATGGTAGTTGCTTCCAATTTCTCTTTCTTGAAAAGGATTTCCTGATCTCCAGCTTGCTCATGTTTGCTGTGTTTAATTGAAGCAAGCTCTGAAAAATCAGGGAAAGGTAACTGTCTTTTTATAAATGATGTTCTGTGAACGGCATACCTTTCCACAAGTATGTAATAGTTACTTCAGCAGGCAAATTTTCATCTCTTCCCACATATTTCCTCCACAGCATTACAAACAATTCAGTCCAAAATAGTAAAGCAAAATCTATTCTAACTGCAGTTGACACAGGCACTACTTTCTTGGGAACTAAGTGTGGATAGTGCCATACGGGACTAGAGAAACTAGAGAAACTAGCTAATACATGAACCTTGTTTTGTTTCATTTTGTTTTGATTTTAATTAATAAGATTCAATATACTCTTTCATCATAAAAAATATCTAAATATACCTTATATTATTGGATCAGCTAACTAATTTATGATATTTTCCAGGCAATTACGTCTTATTGTTCCTCTGTAGAATTTTCTTCTTTTATACATAGGGGAAAAAAAAAAAAAAAATATATATATATATATATATATATATTATTTATTTATTTATTTATTTAATCAATAACTCCAACCTAAAGGCTGCTGTGTTTCTAATAATCTTCTGAACATCCCAGTGTTGTGTCAGATTTTATCTCTTAACAATATTATTAATATTTCCAACAAACAAAGGAGAACTTGTGCTACAGTCTTTCATCCAAACAGTTACACCAGGCTGAAAAATAATATCATTTTTTGAAAGATACATGAATCTTATACAAATTCTCAAAGATGAAGAAGATCCAGTAAAGTCTTTAAAACTTCTTCATGTGCCTGTTAGGATGTGATGAGTATGGAACTGGGGATAATGACTGAGAGTTATTACAATACAACTTACATTTGTGCACAGGTTGATTACAAACAGTTAAAAATAAATGTTGCCACTTTTTCTTTTTTTTTTTTTTTTTTTTCTAACTTTATTATTTCATATCAGAAGAGACTGTTAAAAATCCATAAGCTAGGAAACTTGAACGAAGGCAGAAAAATGATTTGACCAAGACCACACATTGGGCCAGTTGAAAAGTCAGAAACACACTATCAGAAATCAGACTCTCCCACTGCAACAAGTGTGATCCACTATTCCAAATAGTCACAGATAATGAACTGTTTTTCCCAATGAAAACTGTGAAAACTATGCATTTCCTTTTATGAAAATATAAATATAAAGTATTGTAAAATGAAGAAATGTAAGGACATAAAGAATGTAAGTTAGAAAGTACAGGGTACTATTTTTCTAAGATAAGCAAGATCAAACCCTGCATCATTTTCCCATTTATAGATGTTACTATTTTAATGTTTAAAATATAATTGTAATATTATATATTATGCTATTACAATAACATTTAAATACAATAATTAACATTTTTACAGTGAATTTACAAGAACAAGAATCAGCTTATACGAGAACAAGAGGAACTCCTGTTCTGGAGCAAGTGTGTATGCAACGCTGGGCAACAGAGAGAGAATATGTAAGGACTGCAGTCCCTTGCACAGTGACTTAAGTAATCTATTCCTTCTCTAGACCAGCATGGTATAATCTCCTCTGTTCTAGAGAATTCACAGAAGGCATTATTTCAATAATGAGCAAGCTGAGGACTGGTTTACCAAGAATGAATTACCCCTTCCTATTTTCCTTTTCTCTATCCTTGTATGTGTGCAGAATCTAGGAGCTAGATTCTTATTGAAGGGAAATTAAAGAGTTCACCTCCATCATTTGTGACCAGGAACTTATGTTCATTTGGAATCATTTGAAATAGAAATTGCTAGTTGGCTATGCATAGTTATAAGCAATAATTTTCAGACTCCACAGTAATCTTCTCCTACCAGTTCCAGATGGGCACACAATATTGGAACACCATGGCTGTAATACAGAATTTGCTAGGTTTGTAAATCATCATAAAACCCTACACATACTTAGTTCTGTGAACATATACTGCATTAGAAGTGAGGCAATGTATAAATAAATATATTATACCTAAATTCCATCACTGCTATGAGACTTCACATAGTAGGTCACAAGAATGAGCAAAAATGTTTGGTTGCTTGAATGTTGCTAGCATTTGAGATATTAAAGAAATTGCCTGTTCACTCATCTCTCACATTAACTCTGACATTCCAGAATTTAGTTTCAAATCAAATCATATTATTCTGATCATGCTGAAATCAATATTGCTATCAAAAAAAAAAAAAAAAAGTAATTAGTTTAACCAAAGATCTCTAATCACACATGATTTATACTCCTCTAGTTTGTTATCCAATATGATTTGTTGTCTTTCTTGTCTTATATTACAGTTGTATTTGTGGCACAGACATAGAAGCAATAGAAAAAAATGGATGAGGTTTTCAGTGTCTATGGCCCTATTACATTTAAAAGGAAAAAAAAAAAAAGTAATTTAGCAGACATCGTCAAACTACAATCTCATTGCACAAGAGTCATCATCTCAGCTGAGATTGCATCTGTGACTCTTCATTGAAAGGGACAATCTCTACTTGTCAAGGTAAGAGGGCTTGTTCCCTGAAAAAATCTGTAGAAGTCGGACTTAGGATATCTCACCTCAACAAAATTTAGTTTGGTTCTTTACATACCCTCTGGTGATGTGTATATTAAAAGTCAGACAACTTTCAGTCTGAAAAATTAAGTTAGGTCTTCCTAAAGTCCTCAACCTGTAGGTTCAATGAAATACTGTAGTCATCTTCCTGCCTTGCTTCCAGGAACACAATGTTCTTGAATGCTGATCAACAGTTTCCCTGTTCCACCCAAGTGATGTTTGCATTTCACTGATCAGTAAAGTGAGTTTCTTGATGTTCCCTATCTTTTGCAGAAGGATTTTCTAACATTTAGCTTGGTTTTGAAAATCACAAAATTTCTAGGAAGAAAAAGACCTAAAAAATATACTGCCTTACTGTACAGTAATACATAAATGTAATGGGTACATAAAACTAAGAAAAAAATGTAATAGGTGACACTACAGAACCCTTTACACACAAATATACTATACACTGTATACATTAATACATATGACTCAATTTCAAATTCCTAGATCTAGCAACGTAAGGAAAAAAATTAAATAACTTAATAAATGAAAATTACACAGAATCAGAACTAATGATCCTAATGGATTTATCCATAGAAATCTCTTGGCAAATTGTAACAAAGTTCTGTCTACAAGAATAGTATAATTAATACATATTTCAGTTCTTATTCACATTTCTTTTGCATAGGGCAACAAGAAACTGAATGTACAGAGATTAATTTAGGTAACAATTACCACAATTCACAATTGCATTAGTGCCTATTAAGGTTCATTGTTCTGTGGAAATTTTAATGATACATTCCTGAGTGAATAAAAGCAGAAGATGATTAGGAATAAAATTGTTTCTATGTATGCTGACAGGACTGCTGAGCATAATTATACATTTCTAGGGCGACCTGTTTGGAGTTTACTCCATAATTTTATGTAAATTTAGAATAGCTTCATTTTTTCAGGTTAAATGCTAATATGTTATTTCAACACGCAATTGAGCTGTATGAGTACTAATGGACATATATTGCCATTGATGGAACTGGCATCAGATAAAAGTGTAGAGCATTTCAGAATGAAGGACATTTACATCATCGTTTTCTTTTGCCACATTCCTGTTCCTGAACTGACAATAATTTCAGTCAGCTACTGGATATTAGCTATATTATCTATATTCAGAGCAAAAATGCATTACAAAGATTCCATTATCTAACATTGCATTCTTTAGGTTTCTTTTCTTTGTTTGTTGGTTGGTTGGTTGGTTTGGTATGTGTGTTGTTGTATTTGGTTTTTTTTTACCTTTTTTTTTCTCTCTCCTAACATCCCCACCCCCTCTTTTCCTCATTTATTCACTGCATGATGCAGGCTTAAATCAGCTTATACAGCTTCATGTAATACACTTGCAGTAAGCTGTACAACATGAAAAGACAAGCAGGAAAAAAAAAAAAAAAGAAGAAAAAAAAAAGAGAGAGAGAGAAAGGATTCAAATATGCTGAAGAGAAATGTGTGGGATCAGGGCTGTGCAAAATCTGCCTGTTTAGATTTGCTCAGGTTACAGTGAACCATAAAACAGAAATCCTGGGAGAACTGTTTGATTATGCTTTAGGTTCACTTTGCAAGCCCAAACTTAAGCAAACTTCAAGAAACCTGCAAGTTATGGATAAAAAAAAAAAAATAATAATAATAATGAAAAGAGAAGGAATACAAACAAATGAAAAACAAATAAAAAAAATACACTTCATACTTGTTTTACAGAATCACAGAATTGTCTAGGTTGGAAGAGACCTCAAGATCATTGAGTCCAACCTCTGACCTAATACTAACAAGTCCTCTACTAAACCATATTGCTAAGTTCAACATCTAAACGTCTTTTAAAACCTCCAGGGATGGTGACTCCACCACTTCCCTGGGCAGCCCATTCCAATGCCTCACAACCTTTTCGGTAAAGCAGTTCTTTGTAATATCCAAACTAAACCTCCCCTGGCACAACTTTAGCCCATTCCCCCTCATCCTGTCACCAGGCATGTGGGAGGATTGACAATAGAAAGTTTCCTTCAATAGAAAGTTTCCTCCAATTCTTTTTAACTCCTAGCCTTATTATCATAATTTTCTTTGAACTCCACCACAGTGAGCTAAAACCTGTTTTACTGAGCATGGCATGGCTGGCCACCATCCACAGCCTGGCAGGAAGATCACAGAACTGCCTCCCACCAGAAGAGTTGTGTACAGTTTTTTTACAGATTGAAAATTATTCTTATGTCTCAATGTCCATCTTATTTTGTTCACCTCATAGAGCTGCTTTTCATATTGGATATTCTAGACTAGGTGCAATAGCATTGCTCAGATCTCTGTAAGCTGAAATCTGGGTAGGAAATTATGAACTAACACACAAGCCTTTTAGTAACACAAAAACTTATAAATCTATGCAACCACTAAAAAAAAAAAAAAAAAAAAAAAAAAAAAAGAGAGAGAGAGAGAGAGAGAATCAAGTTATACATTGACAAAAGCTACTATCAGGGAAACAGAACTTCAAAAAACTGCAAAATATGAGACTACAAAAGGGCACCATGTGAACTTTCCCCACCTGAGGTTGGAGGGAAAAGAGGATCAGTCAGCTGATCCTTAGGCCTTAGTGAAGCAAGGCTTGATCAAAGTCACTGGACGAGGAGTTTGTAGGGAAGTAGGCTTGTCGCTGAAGCTCAGTGATTTCTTTGCAAGATTTATCTTCACAAGCCTTAGGCTTCTGATGTCTCCCAATTATGTCCTTGTCTGTCTTTCCTCCTTTGCTACAAATGAACCCAAGAATCTTACCTGTTCTGGCAAACTGACAAAAATTTAGCTTTTTGAGATTTCTGGGATGGATTATCTTTATTTTACTAGAAGAGAGATGAAGTGAAATTAGTTTGATAAGTTATATGTGTAAATGAAAAAACAAATGTAAATATAATAATGACTACTGCAGAAATAATTCATTTCCCCTTAAAAAAAAAAAAAAAAAAAAGAAAAAAAAAAAAAAGCTTTGTCATCAATGACTGCAACTGCTCAGTAAACAGGAAAGTGGTTTTGCTTCTCTAAACTATCTTTTTTCACCTTGTGACATAGCAAGAATCTGCAGATAAAGTTCAAAGTTGAAATCTATCTTTCTCCAGCAATTACTTTCAACCCATCTGCCACTCACATGATACTAGAGTTTATCATTTCCCAGAGTGCTTAACATGGCTAAGAGAGGTCATCTGAAAATTGAAATAAAGGAAAAGGATAAAAGGAGAAGAAAACTTTCTTTCCTTGCTAAAATTTTTGTTCAAGTAATGTGCAATATAATACAATGATATTACGTATAGGGAAGTATTGTTCACATATGAAGCTGCTTTCAGGGGAATATATTTCAGATCTCTTACTAAATTGGGAATCATTTCAGGTTCTTAAAATTGTATTTACTGATATCATAACAGACCCATAACCAGAATTTCTACCTAAATTTCCTACGTTTATCCCTTGCATGTATCCATGTGTCCATCCCCCTTTTTTAACTGAGGAAAAATTCTAATTTAAAACAAAAACTTCTTTGTGGAAGAGTAGATAGATAAATTGATTGGTTTGAATGGAAGCATGAGGACACATATCGGGAGAAGCTAAAAGCCACAAATTTTGTTCTAAATTATTTCACAATTACTCTATCTAAGTAACGAAAAAAATCATAAAATAAAATAATAAAATAAAATAATAAAATAAAATAAAATAAAATAAAATAAAATAAAATAAAATAAAATACAAAAGCTGAAATTGTTCATCACAAGTCTGCTAAGCAGTACAGACTAAGTATTTCTTTTTGGTGTGAATTCTACTGTAAAGTATGCTCAGGGAAACGTCAATAATTTAACTTCTGTATAATATAATTTTTCTTTTTTTTTTTTTTTTGACTTTTTGTCCTCATTCCCAACATTTTACGACAGCATAAATTAAAATAATGTTATTGGCTCCATTTCAATTCAATAAACCATTTCTCTGTATTTACCCCTCATTCTCTCTGCATCTTGTTTTGCCTCCAGGTAGTGAGTGTCATAAGACAATCAGAGTATGGAGACACCAAAGATTTTCTAAAGCCCAATCCCTCTGCCTGGTGATAGAATCAACTATGCCACTGTCAACCCTTAGAGACCTTCTGTAACCTGCTTGGCAATAATCAGAAAGATTTCATAGCCTCTCAAGTACATAGCTTGGTGTTTTTGTTTACTTGTTTGTTTGCTTCTGTCATCCATTATGAATCTTCCTTGCTTTCATGCTAGTCTACTGCTTCTTAGTCTGTTGTACAAAAGCACATAAAACAGATTGTTTAGTCTCAGAAATAGGAGGAAGACTACTCTTTTCTGTGGGTTAAACAAGCAATCTCTCTGGGCAACCTGTTTTAGTGCCTACTCTTACACGGTAAAAAATAAAAATAAGAATAATATAAAATCTATGGAATTTCTTGTATTCAGCTTGTATCCAAGGCCTCACAACTTACCACTGGGCACTGCTGAGATCATCTTCCCTACAGCCTTTCATTATTTATGCTCCCTGATAAGATCCCCTTGAGCTTTCCCTTCTCCAGTCCAAATGGTCCCAGCTGTCTTAGCCTCTGTATGCTAGATGCTCTAAGCCCTTTGTCTTCATGACCTTTACTGAACTCACTTTAAAATGTCCATCTCTCTCTTGGACTAGGGAGCCCAAATCTGGGCACAGGAGTCAGATTTGGCTCACCAATACTGAGGAGGGAGGAAGGATCGCTTACCTCAACCTGCTGGCAGCACTTTCCTTAATGGACACCAGAAGGATGTTGTCCTTTGCCTCAAGGGTATATTGCTGATCTGTAGTCTGCCAAGACCCCAAGATAATACAGTGTGAGCTGTTCTAGCCAATTGGCTATCACCATGTACTCGTGCATGATCTCATTTCTCCATGAGGATAGCTCTTTGCATTTTCCCCTGTTAAATTCCATGACATTCCTGTCAGCAGTCTGTTGGATCCCTCTGAAGGACAGCACAACCATCAGAGGTGTATCATCCACTCCTCCTAGTTTTGTATCATCTGCAAACTTTCAGAGGGTGCATTCTGTCTCAGAATCCAGGTCATTAATGAAAATAAACAGTTCTGGACCTGCTATAAACATCTGGGGCACAGCAATAGTGATTAGTCTCCAGCTGGACTTTGTGTCATCATTCACAGCCCTTTGAGTCCCACAGTTCGGCCAGTTTTCAGTTTACCTCACTGTTCACTTATTTAGTGAATTTAATATCATCATCATATTGTCTATGAAAGTCTTATAGGAAACAGTGTTGAAAGCCTTCAACCTGTGATCATTTATAACCCCTAACCCTTTTTTCGTTTAATTATTAAATTCTCCATCTTTTCCCATTTGTTCAGCTGATAATTCCTGCCCATTGATTTGCACATTTTATTTTCTTGTTGTTCTTCCACATCAGCAGAGGTGTGTTAATCTCAGCTTATGGTTTCCCTGCAAGGAAATACATCCGGAGTCTTACCATCATTTCAGGCAGGTATCATATGTGGATTTAAGAGCACACCTTTGCTGGATTGATATATACTCTCTTCAGAGCAACAGAATTGAAGGCTGGCAGCTCTGTTTCTCTGTAGGAAGAGCTAAAAGGGTGTCAAATTCATTTTGGGAAGACAGTTAAATTATATCTCTAAAGATGAGTGAAAAGTAGGTCAAAGATTGGAAAAGCTGGTACAATATTACATAGAAGTGAACACTAATTATGGGATAACTGTTTTTTCCATAGAGAAAAGATGGTGTGGATAGTTAGAAACTGTGCTTTATTTTCATGAAGCCTTATCTCATATACATTCCTTATATGTGTTGATGGGATGACATGTTGACAAGTTGCAATATAAACAGGACTTAACCAAGGCAGAAAAAACACAGGACGAGTTTGGCCTTCAGCTGCAATATTGAAAAATATATTCAAGAACCCTTAGAAGTATTCAGATGTACTATAATAAAACCACTGCTGCTAAGTGTTGTAAATCAAATGAGTACAGCTGTGCAAGCTGTCATTGCTATCATTCTGAGCCTGTCAGCTTTTCTGCTTCCTCTGCATGGTTTGGATATGCTGCATCCTCAAAGCTGAAATGTGTCTCACAGGTTACTGGCCAGGACACCATTTTCCTCAAAATGATCTGTAGATTTGTAGTAATGGACTTACCTAGAGGAGAGCTCTGTTCAAGTACAGTACAATGAATGAGCTGCAATGTTTTCACTCGTGGTTGCATGTGAGGTATAGCCTGCTACCAGGTAAAAAACTCTTTGAAGAAAGGAGCACAGAGTGACAGCACTTCAGTGACAGGAAGTTGCAGGTAAAAACTCGATGTCTCCTGTGAATGCCGATCTTTGTACCACTTCTGCTTGGACTATATGCAAGAGATGTGGTGCCAGAGACAGGCTGGAGCAGCGTCAGTGAGGCTGAGGTCATGCAGGTTCAGCTGCTACATACCAAAATTTAGAAGTCACAAATTGGGATAACTTCAACACTTACTAGGGCATAGGGGAGGAATGTTTCTCTCAAGGGCATTTTTTTCCATTTTTGGCAGGAAATAATTTCCCTGATCTACTTGTTTCAGGCAGTATGATGCCTTGGGCAAAGAGGGAAGGTGTAACATTTTTTCTATAATATTTACATCAACATATCTCTGTATGCAGATTCGTGAAATGCACTGAGGAATTGTTTGTGGTGATAGTTATTCTAGTGGAACAATGTTGTAATTGTGTTTCAGTGGATTAAGACCTAGATAGCTGCAAAACATCTTTGTTGTGGAAGTGTGGAAATTTCACCAGAACTGAACCTCCAGTGGTTGAAGACACTTTTGTTGGTGGGCTTCTTTTTGTGTCTAAATGGACTACATATCTGAAAACACTTCTGAACAGAGACCAGCAAACCTGTAACACAGAGACAGGCATTATTTATATTTTTATTATTATTATTATTTTTTATCAGAGAGACTATACACTTGTGTTCTGTGATGTTATTTTCAGACTGCTTCTGGACCAAAACTGTTGATTCTGACAAATAACACTTCACAGGCAGTTAGGTTGAAAAGTAAAGCAAACACTTTCTAGCATTACAGTACATGTTTAAATAGCCAATTCATATGAAATACAACTAAACATAGAAACTGATGTTTGCCAAATGTAATGCACATAAATCTGAAAGGATATGCAGGAATAATGAGCTGGGAAGAATAAGGCAGATCACTTTATCCACTATCAGCCTGATTTATATTAAAACAAATTAGATGCCTCCAGTCATTATGGAGAGAAGACCCTCCAAACAATATATGTAAGCCTTTCAGGGTGCTCTGCCTCTCTTTGCAAAGAGGCTGAAACAGTAACTCTCAACATAAACTATTACATTCATTTTACCAAGTCTTAACACAAATATTACCACAGATGTCATCAGCGCTAACTACTCAGCTGTTCAAAGCGCTATAGTAAAAAGGGGAGTTTTATATTGTCACTTGTGGAAAAACTGCCACACCTGAGGTTGTAGAAGACTAAGAATGCATAAACTGTGCTAACTAGAGCCTTAGTGATGTACAGTGAACTATTAGGGTGTAAGGGAAGAGTAGCTTCATTTTTTCATGATCTTGAAGAGGTCAGGATTCAGCTTTCAGACCATGGGAAGCACTAAGGATATGTTTGAACTGACCCTCACTATTGAGGGAGGACAGCATGTACATACATCAGACATGGCAGCAAGCCTTACCCCACACAGCCCCATCATTATTTCTTCTGGGTATGCAAGGCATGGACGTATTTTTCCATGAGTTTCTTTGTAGGATGTGATTCACCTCCTGGTTCTTGAAGCAAAATGACTAATACATGTACAGTTCAAATGTTGGGGGATTATTTATTTTTTTTAAAGTGTGGAGAATATCATCTTGACTACTTTATTCCTGTAGCACTGTAAGCTGGGAGTTTTAGAGGGAAATGGTGGTGCTTCTGCTTTGGTCTCTTTTATGTTCCCTAGCAGCTAAGCCTTGTAGGACCCCAAGAAAATACCATAGCTCAAACTTGGAGTTCAGGGTGTGCAACCTGAAGAAAGAAAGGGCTAAGCTGGACTGTCACTCTTTGTAAACAGACAAGGGACCTGCCTCTGCCTCCTACCTTGACAGGGTCATTTAAAGGTTTCTTAAGAAAGCATTCCTGGGAGAAATGAGTGAAACGTCTATCCCCAGTGCCTGTAACCCTGATATAACTCCAGGGCCTCCACACTTCACTTGAAGTCCCTTTCCCAGTTTTCCTTACAGCCTGATGAAAGGGGAAGGACTGCCCCATATGCAAACCACTCCCTCCCTTCCCCCATCCCAACTGGAACAGACACTGGGAAATATAAAATGTTAAACAGGAAAAAAATCAAAGCATGATTACACTTCTTTACCAGTTACCAGGGAAATCACATGCCTCAGCACTGGTGGTGGTTCAGGGAACTGGATGGAAAAGACTAGAGTGACAGAGGATATTGGAGCAGGAACCTTTGCTGTACATGGTACAAGTTAGCAGAAGCATCTGATCACTCTTCCCAAAGTAGGGAGTAGAGGAAAGTGACATATCAGATTTCATTCTACAGGTTTCTCAATAAACAGATGTTCTTACGTTGTCCAGCAGCAGTAAAAATTCATTTCATTACTCTACAAAGGGTTTTATTATGCTAAAATAATTTAAGCAATGGACCTGAGGTTTGTGCTTTGTTTTGCTTCATTCTGTTTTGAAGAGCAATACTAGACAAAACTAAATGCAAAAGCAAGAGACAAGAGCTTTGCTGCAGGCATGTTTAGCAGTGCAAAACACAGTGAGAATACCAACAAAGCCTCTTTCAGGTTGCTCTGCCTGTATTTGGTGACAGACAAGCATTTGGAAGCCAGTTCAATGAGGATGTCAAAGGGATGGTTTAAGATCCAGACACCACAAAAAGTGATATCTTTTGTCTCTCTAAGGATTACGCTACTTTAATCTTGACCTCATACAGATGAAGAGTAAAAAATTCATTGTCTTCATACAAGACTGATGTATGTGTTTGCATTTTCTATGAGGAAATTTTATCGAGGCTAGACTTGGAACTTACTGATAAAAATAAATAACCTAAATAAATAAAAACGGATATAGTGTTTTGTTTTTGCTTTGTTTTTATTTTTGGGGGAGGCTGAGGGGAACTCATTTCACAAATGCAGAAAGTAAACAGTCAAAGACACAATGGAGGGGGAGAGGGGGAGTGGAATTGTTATATTTCATCAGTTGATCTGTAATTGCCTGGCCTCACGTCTGCTGTGTGTCTCTTTTCCTTATTACATCTTGTATTTTTATTATCAGTATGTTACACACAAAATATTACATGTAGCATAATTTGAGCTTCTAAATGTGTGCTTCGGCAGGATGACTGTGACTGTTGAGACTCTTAGATTACTTCTATTAGGGGGTGAATGTCATGCTATTTGTCATCCAAAAGGTAATTTTCCCTAGACTTATATTAAGGTCTCATATTTTATGATAACCTCTGTGTTATGTTGATCTGGACATTTTTCATGAACCCATTCATCAGACAGGTACCTCCAGCCTTGCAAAATTTTACTTTCTAGGGTAGTCTAGGCGTAATCAAGTATATACATATACATATATGTTTATGTATACGTATAAATATACAAATATATTTCCCCAGGATTATTTTTTTTTTTCACCAATGATAACACAAGTGCATTTGAGTTCCTGTGAATATGACAGTAAAATTTCAGGACAAGTTTTGCACTTATTAAGGGGTATATGTATTAGTTAATTTATTGATCTTAGAAAATACCATGTTAGAAGGGAATCAAATTCAGTCTGGATTGAATGTCATTGCCTGGTGGCTGCCTTGTAACTGCCAGTTTCCAACTTGCCCAGAATTCAACACAATACAGTCAAACAGTTAAACGGTGCAGTGTTTGGGATTTTTGATGTGATTCACTATGATACATTTGTACATGGGCAAATGGGCAACTATGTGAGAAGGATGACTGGATTTGAATTAAGTGCAAGTTCTGCTTTACACCTGGTATAGCACAAGGAGGAGACCCAATGAAAGAGAAGAGCTTGCATATTCTAATTAATAAGCATGAAAACAATTTGCAAGATGTCATATATTGTTTAGAAACTGTACTAAAGCTTCTCAGGATAAGGGTCAGGAATTGGCTCCACTCAATAATAATTAACCTTTCAGATTCCTCTTAGGTTTCAAAGCAACTTGTGATCCTAATTGAAATTAAATTGAGGGAGGCGGGGAGCAACGGCTCTTGCCAAACTATAAACTGCAATAAAATGCAGCAGCTTTAGCTGTGCACACTAATTTCTTCTTGTGGAACACTCTGAGGAGCTGATACAGACACTAAATCAAATCTTCAGCTTTATCTGACTAGGTGAGGCCTCAGCACTCCAGTCAAGAAGCAAAACAGATGCAGATCCCTTTGCCAGCAGCATACATTTCCTGTGGATAAAGGGAGCAATTTTCTATTCCCTCAGGTGCTGCTCTGCACTGGCACTAAGTGAGCCTAACAAAAAATCCCAGCTGCTCTCACCTCAGAGGAAGAAAACACAAACGGTTCTAAACAAATCAATCTAACATTTCCTTGAGCTCTTAATGTGGAACAAAATCAATGCTTTTTTGCCTCCTCCTCTTTTTTACATAATAAAAACCTACGGGTTCCCGTCATCCCCCATATGTCTGAAGCCAGCGAGTGTAAACGCAGCCATTCATGTAATTTGAATGATAATCGAAAATAAGCGGAAAAGGAGGATAAATTTATCAAACTTGTGAGAATATTCTAGGAAAAAAAGGAATTTCCTGAGGTAACTGTCCTTGACCTGGCTCTTTAATCGAGTGAAATTTCATCACTTTATCTAATATCATGCTTCATGCTTCAGGCTCCCAGCAATTCTATTTTAGTGTGGTCTAATGGGCAGCTGACACATCCACTCAGCACCAGACTGCATAATATGTGCTGACACACTGTGTGGTGAGCACCCTATTGAGAGCTTCTTATTTGTGCCTGGCAAGGAAAAATTTCATCCAGTAAAGTCTCTTCATAACAATTTCAGTCTCAGTTTTCAGGGTCTCTGCAGACTCCACATTTTGAGAGGTTCAGAAGCACTTGCAGGGAAATTTAGTCACTTATTTGGGTGGCTGTACATTATCTGACTTTAGGTGAGAGGTTGTGAAAGCACTGGTTATGGTTGTCTGAAACCTGAATCTAGATAGTGTAATGAAGAGTGTCATTCTAACTGCTTTGCGGCCAGCTCTTCTCAGAACCCCTGATTCAATTTGATATTCTGGAGTTAGCACACTATATTGGGACTGAAAATAGGAATGCACATGAAAAGCTTTTATATTTATTCAGTTCAGTAAGCATGGCAAACTCATCAACAGCTATTTGTACAGTGTAGGCATGGTGCGACTTACTTTGATGTTCTGATTTATGCTTGCTATTTTTCCTGTAGTATTACTTTAGAGTTGAAATGGACTCAGAAGAAAAAAAAAAAAAAAAAGTGGCTCTCAACATAATGGCAAAGGACATTATCATAAACAAAGATACATGAGAAAATAAAGGAATGACACAATCACAGAGATTCTGGCCTCTCTACTTTAGGTTGAAATCTAATTCACTAAACAGAGACCAAAGAATACATTTCCTGTACACACACACAAAGAACTAAGATTTCTCCTCTTACTTAATAGCTATAAGGAGATAGGGGGTATGTGAAGCAAGTTATATGCATGTGTAAATAGTAAATGAATAAGAGTACACAAATAGAATTGTTTAAAATGTTCTCATCATCCCACCCACACCAGAAAGTATGACCAAATTGCATCTAAATGTACAATTTCTGATCAACTTAACATTTTAAGTAACTTAAAAAATTCTGTGGAAACAGAATTTATTTTGGAAACATTGTGGGAAAAGTATTTCTGATCTTTTACCTAACCTGTGCATATTACATAGCGAATGCATTTTCTAAAAGGAAATATATGACATGAACACATAGAAAATACATATATAATATCCACAAGTATAGCTTCCAATAAAAGTTTTTTGATCTTGCCAGTGTTACAAATGCAACCTGAGGTTTTTCAGTCTTTTACTTTAGACTGTTCAAAGACAGATCTTTCAATAATTGGCTAAATTGGCTATTTGGGAGAAAATTGCTAGAATATTTTGCAAATGTGAAAAAAAAAAAAAAAGTCAAATCTTACAGATATAATAATCATATAAACATCAGTTATATTCACCACTGATGTCTATACATTTCTAGAATCAGAATTATTGGGTTTAAAAGCTTGGCCACTTCACCAGAGAGTTTGAAAACAGCATAATATGCTCTCATATGGATTTGAAGCTTTGCAGCAGGAGGGTACTTTTGAGGTTTTTAAATCTAAAAGGGCAAAATTGTTTCAAAGCAGAATACAGATTTGCGTTTAGTGCTGTCTAGAGAGTTATGGTGAAAAACCTGTGTACATCAGTAAACTTTAGAATTGCAGTTACCAAGAAACAAAATGTAGAATGATGGGGGGATGGAGGGATGGTTTTGGTTTTGTTTATTATTTCAGAAAAAATGAAACTCTGAAGGGCTATATAAATTAACGTGTTTCAGATTACATCATATTCACATTCTTTATTATCTGGGCAGGATTTTATTTATTATTATATTTTTTTTTGCATAACTAAATATTTTCTTGAAATTCTTTATTTTAAATACTCATATTTCCCTAATTAGAAAATATAAGCCAAGAATATTATTTTAACATAATATTTTGTCACAAATTCCCCTAGCTCCTGTATTTCAAAGTAGCTGATTTATTAGAACATGAGATTACATAACTAAAACTGAATGTTCCTTTAAATAAAATAGCATGTATCTTTTCAGAAGTATTTGGTATGTGCATTCAGTAAATACATACTCATTTGCATGCACTCCACACAAATGCAATATATCTTTATCCATCCACCTATATGTAATCAGACCAGTACATATAAAAGCCTGAAAGTCTCCATCACAGTTAAGTAAAGTGATTGTCTTAAAAATAAGGCAAGAAATGCAGCAGCATTGGTCCCTACAGTGACATTAACTTTGCCATCTTGTACAGACTGGGAGCAATATTGTCAGTGCATGCCAGTCTTCATCACAAAATAGACAGGGTGCACCATAAGCCAAATAATAATATCAGTATGAACCTGCGTCTCTGAATTTCTAAACATTATATTTTACTTGTTTGAGCTTCCTTGAAAATTCATGTAATTTAATTTCAGTGTGATCGTCAGCTATGGAAAGAATTCTTTCAAGGGAACTGCTGGAAGTAAAACCTAGCTTTTGAAGAAGAACAAGGCCATATTGTCTGTAGCAATATTTCTATATGTGTTCTGAAGATAAGCTGTCTCTCTGACCACAGTCCTTGGTTACACCTTTGCCTCACAGTTGTTATGCACATACTAGCACAGCATCAGGATGGAAATCAGTTTATGGCTGAGATAGTAAGGTGAAGAAATAAGAGAAAAGTAACACCCAAAATGAAGATTCTGAGCCTTTTCTGAGAACTGTGTCTCCTTGTCAGAAAATGTCTCCTTATCTGTAAGAGAAGGAGATGGTTCACCTCAGCCTCGGGGATCAGACCATGCTTTCAGCTCATCGGCTTCAGGTCTGCAAATTTCATGCAGCAGTTTCAGTTGCCAGAAACCATTGCCAAAACCTGGGAAAAATCCAAGGGAAATTAGGAGAGAATAAAAGTGACAATGTAGCAACTGAATATAGGGCTCCTGTACATGGGTCCAGTGTCAGCCTGTCCTTAATCTCAGCAAGTGGAGCTGTATAGCTACAGGGGTAGGCCACCTCCTAAAAAGAGAAAGAATAAGAGAAAGTGCTGCTCATGCACAGCTTCAGCCACACAAAATAGCCACCAGAGATATCAAGCTAGTATCTCATCAGGTAAGCTTTGTCTTTTCACCTGCATGTGTCAAAAATTAGCCTTCTGCACCGTACTGCACATTCCCTGGAGTCCCATGATACATGTGAACTATTTTCCTCCCTGAAATGATCACTTCACAATTATTGAGACTTACACGAACTAACTGAGCAAATCCTATCCAGAGAAGACATATACAGAAACTTTCGGAAGATTCCTCAATAGATTTTCACTGGAAGAAATGTACATTTGTTTCAGAGTTCTTCATCTGTAAAGGTGAGTCACAGCATGCTTCAGACTCCAGCCAGATAACGTATTGATCTTTGCTGCTCAGCCAGAGTAAGTATTTAGCAGTAAATTCAAGTTCAAGGGAAAGCACAGTAATTGTGCACTCATGGTATGATGTTTAGAGGACAAGGTAATGCAAAAAGATCTTTTAATGAGCTTGAAGAAAGAAGGAGGATCTCAGAGAAAGCAAAGGAGTTATTATAGTTCAACAGTAACACTTATTCATGCACCATATCCTAATGAAATCTGCATGCCATTTATCCAGATGCATAACAAAGAAACATATAAGCAGTGGAAAGAATCAAATGAACAAACTACTTTCTAGCTTACTATGTACATCTCTCCTGAAGCCAGCATCCAAATGAAAACAGAGCAAAAAGACAGAAAACTCTAATAGTATCTTCATGAGAAAAAAAAATGAAATGCCACCTAGTATTAATATACTTAGAACCATTAGAAGAGCTTACATGGAAATCTATCTTTTTTTTTTTGATGTGTGTTGGCACCATATAAACACATATATTTATGTATGTGTGTATTTCATTTAATGATCAGGCAGAAGTTTTCTTATTTGTGAATTTTAGCTACATCTAGTACTTTAAAATATGTTGCATAAACCAGTTTTGGATAGCTTCTTAACCTTGAAGTTATAATATTTCACTTGCCTTTGCTATGGAAGTTATAACTAGCATACTGTTTAGAATGCGATACCTGAATCTCAGTCATAAACAGACACTTAAGTAATTTGCAAAGCTTCATCCATTTAGTTCAAGAACAATTAATAAGGCAAAAACCTTGAATAATGCAAGGAGGACCTTTCTAAAGGAACATAAAATAACAAGGGCCAGTGAAAAAATTATTCATTTGGTGTTGAAAGCATGTTTCAGAGCAATACACATATATTGCATTGCTTCTGCTTTTTAGCTAACTAATTCCATAAATAATGAATTTAAATTACACAATTAATTAGTGAGGCCTAGGGTTCAATGTGGAATCAATAACAATCTTTCCTCTGTAATGCTTAAGGTTAAGATCCCCAAATAAACATTTAATTTATATTTTCATAAGGGAGTTGCTGTGTATATAACAAACGATTATTAAATGCTTTTACAGAACAAGAGATTAACTATATAATAGATGGAACATCTGTTAAACAGATTTAAATTCCAATATCCATTTCTCTTAGTTTTTAATTCTAATATCCATTTCAAGGTACTCGACTTATCTTACAGGAGCTGTATTAATACATTTTGTTCAGTATGTAATTGTGAACAGCTATTTACTGTATAGTTAATAGCAGCCTTATATGAATAAAGCTGTATGAATGCATGTGATGGCAGTACAGAAAGAGAAGTGTGCACAGAATTGTCAGTCTCTCACATAAAACACACCAGGGTATGACGTAAGGGTCTGCTCCATGTGGGACAGTCTACAGACAAGTCTGCAGATGCTCCTCAGCCTTGTCCCTTTAGGATTTTGACACAGGGCTGCACAGAAGAAAGCAGAAGCACAGCATTGTGTGAAAACCAGGCCAAAAACCAGGCTGTGGCAGAGTATGAACAGAGTCACTTCACAGGTAGCTTGTTCTGCTCAGTGATTCTGAATAATGGGACAGTATTCTGTTTGCAAAAACTAAAGAAATTAAACAGAATATTTTCCTCCAAGAAAGCTCCAATAAAGCTGTAGCTTGGTAAATATCCCCTTTGTCCTTTAAGACACATCACCACCATTGCTCCTGTCCTAGCAGTAAGAGTAGCTTTGAGCATCATTGATAAATGATGAAAGAGGAATTAAAAGAAGCTTATTTATTTATTTATTTATTTATTTTTATGTAGAGAGAGGAGGAACAAATCAGCTTACAGGCACTTAATCAGACAGGTGCTGCTGCATTTTAAACAACGCAGAATCAAGCTACAGATCTCCAGGACTCATTTAACTTTGTCTTGCGTTAAATTGATTACTAAAGATGTGGAAGCAATTTGTGTTAAATGAAAACATTTGGACATGGGTCATGGGTCTGTCTGCCCTAGCCAAATGGTTATTTCAAATTGTCCACTGTGGGATTTCTTGCACTTTCAATGAAGTATCTGATGCAAGCCCTTGTCCAGTATAGAATACAAGGTTGGATGGAGCCAATATTCTTTTAAGTAGTGCCATTTTTCAGTCTTAATTGAAATTATCTTTTAATTAAAATTAATTTTAATCATTTACCTAAGCCACCACCCAATTTCTACTCAGCTTTTCTAAAAAGTTCAGTACAGCCTAGTTGCTGAGACTGAGCATTAGAGGTAGAAATCTCTGTAGCATTTTAGATAAACAACCAACTCACTAAACATGAACATTTCCAACTATATATGGGAGTATCAGAATACTTTTGATAAAGAAGCTGAACTTCTATCTTAAAGTGCATTTGCAGGACATAAACCTTTACCAAGCTGTATGCAACAGAGTTTCATCACTCAACTTCAGTAACTTTAGGATTTACTGAGGAAAAACAAATGATTTTCTCAAGATGTTTGACTTAGCCTGTGACAGTGACCCAAACGGTGTTCAGTTACACAAAGTCCCCATGCAAAGCCTGAATGACAAGGATATATTTCCTAGCTGCTCCCTGGCCCTGGGTGAAGTCCTGGTGCTCCAGGTTTTCTCTTCTTACGCTGAGTCAGCAAAATGCACCTATTTTTCAAAAGCTTCGTGGGCTTTCTTAGCAAATGTTTGTAAAAACACCTCAAGAACATTTAAAGAAAGATAATGGAGAAATCTAAAGGATTACTGTTTCCCAAGTGCATTGTAAATGAAAACAAATATTTTTGAGGAAACTGACATTTTCACATACATACTAAATTGCTACATAAATCTCAGCTTAATTGTATTAAATGTTAAGAAGGATTTTTTCTTTTAATTTTCTCTATTTACTAGGAATTCAGTATACATGTGAAATTGTCAGCTTGAAAAAAAAGCATTTCAGTTCATTTTGACAGGTGTTATTGCATGAGACAAAGAAAGGGTTGGAGTCCAAAAAATAAACCTCTAAGGCATACTTTGTGAGTTAGTATATTCTAATACCAAAAGAGGTTCCATTGCTCAGTTAAGTTCATGAATTCATCCATAAGTCACATACTGATAGGGTTTTGCAGAAAATCATAGAATCATAGAATCATAGAATCATAGAATATCCTGAGTTGGAAGGGACCCTTAAGGATCATCAAGTCCAACTCTTGACACCGCACAGGTCTACCCAAAAGTTCAGACCATGTGACTAAGCGCACAGTCCAATCTCTTCTTAAATTCAGTCAGGCTCGGTGCAGTGACCACTTCCCTGGGGAGCCTGTTCCAGTGTGCAACCACCCTCTCTGTGAAGAACCCCCTCCTGATGTCAAGCCTAAATTTCCCCTGCCTCAGCTTAACCCCGTTCCCGCGGGTCCTGTCGCTGATGTTAATGGAGAAAAGGTCTCCTGCCTCTCGACACCCCCTTACGAGGAAGTTGTAGACTGCGATGAGGTCCCCCCTCAGCCTCCTCTTCTCCAGGCTGAACAGGCCAAGTGCCCTCAGCCGTTCCTCGTACGTCTTCCCCTCCAGGCCTTTCACCATCTTCGTAGCCCTCCTCTGGACTCTCTCCAACAGTTTCATGTCCTTTTTATACTGTGGTGCCCAGAACTGCACACAGCACTCAAGGTGAGGCCGCACCAGCGCAGAGTAGAGCGGGACAATCACCTCCCTCGACCTACTAGCGATGCCGTGCTTGATGCACCCCAGGACACGGTTGGCCCTCCTGGCTGCCAGGGCACACTGCTGGCTCATATTCAACTTGCTGTCTACCACGACCCCCAGATCCCTCTCTTCTAGGCTGCTCTCCAGCGTCTCATCGCCCAGTCTGTACGTGCAGCCAGGGTTTCCCCGTCCCAGGTGCAGGACCCGGCACTTGCTCTTATTGAACTTCATGCGGTTGGCGATCGCCCAGCTCTCCAACCTATCCAGATCCCTCTGCAAGGCCTTTCCACCCTCATTCGAGTCCACAACTCCTCCAAGTTTGGTGTCATCGGCAAACTTGCTCAAAATACCTTCTATTCCTACATCCAGATCGTTTAAAAAAATATTGAAAAGTACCGGCCCTAAAATGGAGCCTTGAGGGACCCCACTGGTGACCGCCCGCCAGCCTGACGCAGCGCCATTCACCATAACCCTTTGGGCCCTGCCCGTTAGCCAATTGCTCACCCATCGTATGATGTTTTTATTTAGCTGTATGGTGGACATTTTGTCCAGTAGGATCCTATGGGAAACCATGTCAAAAGCCTTGCTGAAGTCCAAAAAAATCACATCAGCTGGTTTCCCTTGGTCCACCATACGGGTGATCTTATCATAAAAGGAAATCAGGTTAGTTAGGCAGGACCTACCCTTCACAAACCCATGCTGGCTGGGACCAATGACTGCTTTGTCCCCCAGGTGTGCCTCAATAAGTTCGAGAACCATCTTCTCCATGATTTTACCAGGCACTGACGTGAGACTGACAGGCCTGTAATTGCTAGGGTCTTCTTTCTGACCCTTCTTGAAAATCGGCACAACATTTGCCAGCTTCCAGTCTACCGGGACCTCTCCAGACTCCCAGGATCGTTGAAAAATAATTGAGAGAGGTTCCGCGATGACGTCCGCCAGCTCTTTCAGCACCCGGGGGTGAATCCTATCTGGACCCATGGACTTGTAGGGATCCGGGTGGAGTAGCAAATCCCGCACACGTTCAGGGTCGGTTGGGAGTTTGTCATCCCCACCGTCCCGGTCCTCCAGCTCAGGGCACGCTGGGTCCCGAAGCCCATCATCGGCATTGAAGACAGAGGCAAAGAAGGCGTTAAGCGTCTCTGCTTTGCCTATGTCATCGTCTGTGAGAAGACCTTCCCTATCAAGGAGCGGCCCTATGTATTCTTTAGTTCTCCTTTTTCCATTCACATATCTAAAAAAACCCTTTTTATTTTCTCTCACAGACACAGCCAGCTTCAACTCTAGGTGTGCTTTAGCCACACGAATTTTCTTCCTACAAACACGAACAGCATCCCTGTATTCTTTCCATGTCACCTGGCCCTCCTTCCAGTAGCGAAACACTCTCTGTTTCCGCCTAATCTCCATAAGAATGTTCCTGGTCAGCCACGCCGGCCTCCTGCCGCGCCTGCCTGACTTGCGATATTTAGGAATTGCCTGATCTTGCGCTTCTAGGAGGCATCGCTTAAAGAGTGACCAGCACTGTTGGACATCGAGGCCTTCAAGAGCAGCTTCCCAGGGGACCTTGCTGACTAGTTCCCTGAGCAGCCTGAAGTCCGCCTTCCCCATATCTAGGGATGAGGCTTTGGTGGCACTTTTCCTTCTGTCACCGTAAATTTTGAACTCAACCACTTCATGGTCGCTATGACCGAGGCGGCCACCAATCACCACATCTCCCACCAGACCCTCTCTGTTTTCCAGCAACAGGTCAAGGAGGGCGCCTTTCCTAGTTGGCTCCGTTAGCACCTGCACCAAGAAGTTATCATCTAGGTGCTTCATGAACCTCCTGGACTTGTTCGTGTCAGCCGTGTGGCACTCCCAGTTAACGTCTGGCAAGTTGAAGTCCCCCATAAGGACAAGGGGAGTTAATCTCGAGGCCTCTCTTAGTTCTGTAAAGAATAATTTATCGGCGCTATCGTCCTGGCCAGGCGGTCTGTAATAGACTCCCACAACGACATCCCCTTTATTCGTTCGTCCTTTGATCCTTACCCAGAGGCTCTCAACTTTGCCATCGCCGACCTGAAGTTCCACACAGTCCAGCCCCTGCTTCACATACATCGCCACCCCACCACCTTGCCTACCCTGCCTGTCCCTCCTGAAGAGCCTGTAACCATCTATCGCAACACCCCAGTCACAGGACACATCCCACCAGGTTTCGCTTATGCCGATGATGTCGTAGTTGCGGGACTGGGCCAGGACTTCTAGCTCATCCATTTTATTCCTCATACTGCAAATCACATCTTGAATCTAAATTTAGTGGCATAAATCCTATGGGAATGCGGACTTGCCAGTGGTTGAGTCTTCAATCCTGTTCATGTCTGTTTGCCAGTGTAACAGTAAAGGTACATAATATGGCCGGCCACTCAGCTACCTCATAACACTCATGTGCTCTGAAGACCACTCTCTATAATGAAAGACTCTGTACCTATATCAGTATAGATAGTCACATTTTTCATGAGAGAAATTCTGATTGTCTTAGCTTATCATTTAGGAAGACATGCCCTTTGAATATTTTACTTATATATCTAATAGGTATTTGGGGAAACAAAGGAGTGAAGGCTGTTGGATTTCCTCTGTGATCTATTTCTGCTTCTAGCATGTTCTTTGTGATCCACAAGTAAGATTTTATTTTTTGACTATATTCCCACCAGTTATAATGGGATACACAGCATAGGTTCTGAAGGTATCTATCAATTATATACAACCATAAATTTTACACTGTGGAATTAGAGATCCTGTAATAAATTCTTTCTACCTACGGGAAAACTCATATTGTCTTCAACTACTGTATTTATGGTGGTCCTAATTTGGAGATACAACAATGAAGTTACCTAAAATAATCCCAAGATATTAAAATATATTTTATAAACTGCTCAGGAGGAAAAAAAAAAAAAAAAAAAAAAAGTAGGCAGATCTCAAGCATCCAGAACAAACAAGTTAGCAACCTGAATTAGGGTAAATTCTTAGGGGAAAAAAAAAAAAAAAATGATATCCAAATTACATCAGTCAAAGAGAGATTTAAACTGCATCTCCCATTTCCCCCCAAAACTAGCTTTGTTTGTTTGTTTTTCTTATCTAGATTGCCACCTTCATCTTTTTGCTAAAAATTTGAGGGCAGCTCAACAATCTTCTTTTGTAGTCAGGAAAATCTTTTCTGAGGAGTTCAACAAACTGGCCTGTAATAAGCACACTTATTTTTAAAGCTGGAGAAATCATATTACCTTAAGATTTATTAACCTAATGCTTTGGGATATTTCTCTTCTAGAAATTATAAGACTCTTTGGGATGAACCAAAGTTAGGTCTGTTGACTGAGTGTGTTTTAATTTGTGTATGTGGAGAGCAGTAACTTAGGCTACACAATTAAAAAAAAAAAAAAAGGATAAAAGAGGATAGAAATACCTGTGTTCTAACAACTCCTAACATTCCTAATGTGTAATAATGCTTATCTTCATTATTCATATAAAGATGAATGGGAGGAAGAGATAAAAGAAAATGTAATTTTTTATCATATGTTTAGGATTTTTCTAAACAAATTGATACAAAACACCCTGGATGTCATATCATGGGGACAGGAACTCAGATGTTTAGGAACTCTTTAGACTAATTCTTTTTAATTTTTGATTACATTTTAAACCACTATGGCAAAGAATCTGAAATCTTTAATCCAAAGAAATTGCAAAGCCACCAAAGAGAGTTATAATCTCCAGCAGGGCTGAGTAAAGCAAAAGTAAGGATTATTGTTCTACTAAATGCACATAAAAGGGCTTGGATTTGATAGATGCACTGTATCCCTGTTATATAATTTTCTTTCATCAAAACACTTCAGTGTTCATCATGGGTCTTTTCATGCTAAAATAATAACAATAAACACAAAACACGATCAGCTACAGTAGCATTCCACACCACCCATCAGTTACAGAGCCTGAAACAGGAAGCACCATTTTCCAAATTGAAAATGTTTGAATGGGCTGTCAAAAATCCTCTCAGTAAATGTGTTCCATCCAACAGAAACAAACCCTGTGCAAACAAATCAAGTGGTGCAGAAATCCTTTGCACAAGATGATAGGCGAGGCCTCCATGCTGACACTGTATGCAAGCCAAGTTTTCATGTACTTTGATGGCTGACCTCCAACTCCTGACATATTCATTATATTCCAGCATGTTGGGCGCAGATTGCATTGAAGTGATGACAGCTACAAGACAGCCAACGAGGAATATGGGCATTCTGGCAACAGGTGGCCTTTCACTTGTACTGGGAAAGTTAATCTAGTTTATCATCAAAGTATATTATGTTCAAGGAGTGTCATGTTTTGAGAAGTCTAGTGACAGATCAAACAGAGAAAGAATTCTTCCACAGACTGTGACATTTTTTGTAGACCAAACGTTTCAAACAGCTCTATTGTTTATGCTTGATTTAGGTGAGTTAAAAAGTTATTCTATTGTCTCAGGCTTTATATCGCTGGCTCCAAATTACAGTTTCTGTCCTATGACAAAAGGTGATGAAGGCATGCCATAAAGCATGCAGCTCTGGGACCACCATCAGTCACACACTGGGGAATGCCTGATTACCTCGCAAAAGGTGATTTTAGAAAGATGATACTCCTTGAGGAAAAATAACAGGAAGAAATACTTCTGAGAATGTGCATGTCTTTGGTGCTGACAACCACATTAACTGCAAATCCAGTCCTGAAAAATCTTACCCCCTTGTCCACTTTCCTTACCTACTTCAACAGACTGAGGAAAATGATGTGTAAAATTGAAATCATGTCAAAGACTCATAACTCAAGTGGTTGATGTGAACTCTTAGTTTAATTTCTGTTCTGCTTTTGGAGGTAGGTCGGAGAAATATTGCACCCTAGTTAAAGTAAACCATTGATTTTACATGTGAGAATATAGCCACAGAGCTGACACCATTTTTTCTGTTGAAACTGTCTGGGGGCAGTAAAGTGTTTTCTAACCAAACAAAGATTATCAATAAAGTAAATCTGCCTTCCATGGGCATTAAAAAGAAATATAGTCAAGACATATGAATGAAAAGAGAAGATGTCAAACCCAAAATATTTAAATCAGAATATAAAACCTGAAAATCCCATAGCAGTGTCCCAGAATTTGCAATTTTAATATTCTAAATCACTTTTCATCTCTCCTGACCTCTTTCTGGGATACAGTCCTAGCTAACAATCTTGGAAGTAAAACTAGGCAGATCAGAAGAGATGTGATCTAACAAGGAAACTGAGCCACCAACAGACCAGGCAGACTAGCAGATCTCAGCCTAAGGTAGGATGCCATGGCAACATTTTCAAATCAAAATTTCAGACTTTCATAATCAAGAGTTTTCTTTGAGCATATGAACTATATTATTTTAAAGTGCAATTTTATGAGAGAATATGTTCCAGAAGAGCACATCAGCCATGTGGACATCCATTGACTATATCCTAATAGGCAGTAGCAGTGAAAAGACAGAAGTAAACTAAAACCGTGGAGGAACAAAATAATCATAGCAAGTTCTCAGGGCAAAAGTACTTTTAGAGTTTGGATTTTCAATACAATGATTTGGGTTTTTTTGTTTGCTTATTTGTTGTTTGTCTGGTTGGTTGGTTGGTTTGTTGGGAGATTTTTTTGATCTTATTTCAGTGAAAACTTGAATTTTATCTCAATTTATAGTTACCCTCTTTTAATTTATCATCAACATTTTTTCCTAAATTTTGATTTCTAACAATAATGAATGAACTTCAGAAAGATCAGAGGTACTCATTTGGAACACTTGAAGACTGAAGACTCTTGCTAACAGGGCAAAGAAACACCATAGCTTTCAATTAAAAGGAGCAACACTTAGCCACTGGTCTCTAGTAAAAACACTCAGGAGCAGGAATTATGTTTCTGAATATCCCTGTTTTAAATGAACACTTCATGTGTTTGTTTAACCATAACTTCTGCTGCGAACTTTTTAACCAGCAAATTCCCCTGAGAGTGAGTTTGTAAAGTGAAACACTAAGGCTTTCTCTGGGCTAATTCAGGTCTGCTGTTTTTTCAATACCTAGATAACAAAAAACTGTGTTATCTTACTCAAAAATCTCGACACTAGACAAAGCATGTTCACTGTTTCCTGTGAAGTACGTAGGTAGGGTCAGATCTGTATACTGCCCCTGCAGTTGACCTCATCTGATTTACTTTGTGCTAACTTTGAAAGTACTGTGTTTATTCTACATTTTTCCACTAATCAGTTAATGGATAGTAGTTAATGCCTGTAATAATGCCTGTGAAGTATTTCTTTGCCTTGTATGGCAACAGTCTGAAAAGAAATTCATGTGATTCTTCTGCTTAGGGATGCTATCAGACTGCCTCAAGAGCCAAAAATGAGTGTTAGGCAACCATACTTGTGTGTCCTATTTTTCTGCTGCTGTAGAGATGGTATCAACAGAGAGGCACCTGCAATGCCAATGCTATGCACTGGCACAAGTAAAAGCAAGCTCCTCTGATTGCACTGTGGGGCAGAATCCAAAGATGCTTATATTTCACAGTCACCTGCATAAACAGTAGCAATGTGAACTATGGAGAAAATATTTCTTTTCCCTGCAGGTATTTGTAATGTGTTTGGTTGACAGTGTCATCCTCACATTCCTACACTACCCATCCTGTATTTGGCCTATGGTAGATATTCACTCTCTAGAACACTATTTGAGAAATTTACCCTGCCATAACACACATTCTTAGTCAGACATCGGCACAGGTTGCCCAGGGAGCTGGTGGAGTCACCATCCCTGTGGGTGTTTAAGGAAAGGTCGGATGTGGTGCTCTGGGACATGGTTTACATGGATACTGGGGATGGTTGGACCAGGTGATCTTGGAGATCTTTTACAACCTTAATGACTCTATTATTCTATGATTGCAGTCTTCTGCTGATGAGGTCACAGGCAAGTGTTTAAAACACTGAAGAGATTAAAAAGCCATATATCATGTAACTAAAATTCATTATAAAATATTGTCATTTTGGAATAATAATTCAGAAAAATAGGAGTAATAAGCTTTTCACCTTAAAGTACACACACATCCTGCCTATAAAGATTCAATGCAGGTATTTGAATGCATTCTGATGTGTCAAATGTCTACAGTAATTTCATGGCATGAGCTTCCAATGGCTCTTTGACATTGCCACTAATTTTTCTTATTAAGAAAAATTACTTCTACGTTCTATCAGGCCAATTTCTTGAGGTACGCACTAAGGAACTAGTGTACAGTAACTCAAATTAGATACAACATGTCTCTGCTTAATTTACTTCATGCTGTTAATTGCCCATCTAGAGAGATTTTAATGATGCCACATTTAATAATCCAGATCTGTCTATGTATAAGCACACATGTTTAAGCTGAGTGGAACTGATTTTGTTTCAGTACATGATTGGCAACAGTAACCTGGGAATTTCATGTAACGGCATGTTGAATAGTCTGGTTTTTTACTAGTCTTCCTGCCAGTAACAGATTGATAGTGTAGAAGGCTTCCCTAGGAGGCACTTCTTCCTGCCGAGATTCTTTTGTGGAGAGCCAAATCACTTAATCCCTAAGTCCCTTTCATTTTGCAATCCAGAACAAAGAGCTCAGTCACGTATAGTCATACACAATACATACTCTTGAAAGAGCTATGCTTCAGAGGCTGTTCCTATATTTTTCTCACAGCTCACCCTCATCTGTGGTTCCCTATCTTTTGCTGGAAAATAACATGCTTTGATTAGAATAAGAGGTTTCTCCCAGCAAAGAAGCACTGGCAAATTGCAAGGGGTCTGTCTGGGGCAAGAATCTCCTGCTTACACACCAAAGCTGAAAGAGGCTAGACATAAACATTTTCAAACTGTGTCTCAATATGATGCTAAAAAGAGAATGGAGTTCTAAGTGGCCTGTTCCCATCTTTAAAGTTAAATACATATTCTGGTACTTGCTGAATTAGAGCTAAGGATATTATCTGTTTATAAGCTGCTTCACAAATTCCCATTGGTAACGATTTCATTAATCTTTTAGATATTTTATTTACATCTGTCTTTTTGCTGTCAGTCTGCAGGTGCAGTGAGGATACCTGTTATATTCTCTACTCTCCACACCCAAGAATTGCATCCCTCAACATATTTCTTCACCCAGCCAGCTACGTCCAACATAGTGTAGATAGGGAAACTTAATTAAGTAATAATTCCTGCTACTTTCTGCCACATTGCAAGATTTCTACATATAAGAACATGTTTAGAAGATAAAAAAATGCATTTATAAACCAGATAAACTACATTGATCTGTGTCTTTAACCTGGCGAGGGAAGAAAACTTGTTGACTTTCTTTACAGCATGTTTCATCACTCTTGAAGATGAAGACTATGCAGAGAGAAGCATTTTAACTATTGCATGAGGAAATTTGCTCAACCTTTTATTTAAATGTAAATAAGTAAACAGTAGGGAGGCTTGGAATTGATTTTACAAATTTCACAAATAACTCTTATAGTCATAATCTATCCAGTCTCTCTCTCATCATGCTCTATACTTTAGAGTTCTATTTAATGTTCTGAAATCCGCAGGGATAACAAAGTAGTTGAGCTGGAAACAAACAAACAAAAACAAACAAACAAACAAATGGGTCTGAAAACTAAACTTAAATGATTCTGATATACACAAAGGCTGTATAAAACACCAAGAAACCATTGCCAGTTCTTTATCGAAACAAATTACACTTCAAACATCTTGCAGTACAACTTGTGCACATTTTGAAAAGTATTAGGATAAATTATTGGAAATTTCTTCCAAACTCTTACTAATCATAATGAACTGATCACAGAAAAACATTGTTAGAAGAATACAACTGTTTACATATAATACAAATTAAACTTTATAAGCACTTGAAAAATCATACCACAGTCTAAGAAGCTTTACAGTTTTTTAGATTTAACAGCTCCTTTATTTATGAATTAACATAGACTGAAGGATTCTTTAGGCTAGACTAAATGGAGGGACAAGTTCTTGCTTCTTCATTATTAAGCTTTAATTTTATACTTCCAAGGTGACAATTCGCCTCACACCAGTTTCAAGACTTTTTTTTCCTTTTATGTTGGAACATATCTCTTTTAGTACCACTATGATATATTTTTGGTCTCTAGAGAACATGAAATTGAATTTTTATTCACATACTTTGTCTTTTGAAAGAATATGCCTCTTCCTAATAAACTATGCCTAATAACATGTAACAATAGTCCATTGTGTTGTTTGTGATCTTGCCTATCGAGGTGTCCCTTGAAAGCTCAAATGACATTTACCTAGTCAATGAATGAGTTCCTGTTTTGTCCTCTGTAGTTTTTTGTTTTGTTTTTTGTTTGTTTGTTTTTAATGTTTTAATTCAACATTTACACTTGTAGGAACCCTTTGACTGGTGCATTCACATATCTTGCTTGTTTAGTTGTCTATTTGTATTTGAATAATAAAGAGAATTTCTCTTATGCATTGTACCATTCATAAGTGGTCCTCTAACTCTCCAGAGGTCAGTAGGAGTCCTTTTTCTCTTACTAATATTTAGATGACTTTTTTCTTTTAAAAAATAATAAATCAATAAATCAATAAAAATACACCTTTATGTAGGAAATTGCATGATCATTGCCATCTCAGGAAAAGATTAAATCAATGGTTTGGATCATTTAGAATAATGATCTTCCAGAATAAAGACAGAGTGAAGTTCGTAGAAAGACTGAAATATATTAATACATACACAGAACTAATTTTTCATCAAAAAGTGTTTGAAAACACTGCAAATTATACAATGTTCACTTTTAACATGTTTCATTTAACAAAATGAGAAGCTTACAAATTAAATTACTAGGTCTTGCAGTAGTTGAGTACTGTGATTTCTTACGTAAGTACATAAAAAAGTAAGATACTGGGCTATTACATAGGTGTAAAGATAGGGAAATGATCTATATTGGCATGAAAGAGCTTGACAGACAATTCTTCACATAATGCATCATACAACAAAAACTACTCTTGTACCATTGTTCTATTTGGGAAGACTTTTCCCAGAATCTCTTTTCTCTGGTGAACAACCCAAATGAAGGACGAGGCAGGAAAGTCTCAGCAATAGCTTACACACAAAGGGCAAGATTTTTATGCCAGTGGGAAAATTTCTTTAAATTTAATATGAGCACGTATTCATCTAAAAGGACCATCTAAGAAAATTATTACTTGTTGCAAATTATTTTTAATTTTGTACCCAGACTACTTATACAAAAGGAATGGATTTTCAAAATGTTTCTGAAAATATCACATATTTTATCATTTGTATTTCAGCATTCAAGGACTTACATAGACTGAGATATAATTGTCCTAGACATTGTGCAAAAACATGTTAAATGAAAGTCCCTGTCCCAAAGAACTTATCCTTGTACATCACAGTTTTAAAAGAGCCTGCAACATTGGATATTCTGAGCATTGTACAATCTTCAGCTAGAGATATTCAATCCTATGTAGACTATGCAGTCTCCAAGAGACTGGAGACACCTGCATGTGTCAACCTAGCAGGAATTAATTCATTCTGGTAAATGCAAAAATGTTAGTTTTTTAAGTCTTCAAGGCTATACTACTATCTGGTCATTTACTTTTAATCCAATATAAATGAACACTTGTTCTGAGGAGCTGCATAATTTTATTGTTTATTAATTCCTTACTCTATTCATTTCCCAGTAAAGAGCTGTTAAGAAAATATGTTTAAAAAAAAAAAAAAAAATCACTTCACAGGATATATGAATCCTTTTGGGAAAAAAAAAAAAAAAAAAAAAGCGGGGGGTGGTGGGGACGGGATGGGACACAAACTTGCTTACTTTGAATATACTGGAATATCATTCATGTTTTTTCTAAAAACATCCAGCCTATGAGAAAGGCCTTCTCTGTGAGATGCTTAGCATTGATTATCATCACCAACAGACTAATCTGAATGACAAGAGTGAATAGAATAGCATAGCATAGCATAGCATAGCATGGAATACAGTCCTTAATAGATTCCTTAATAGATTCCTTAATAGATTCTTTAACAGATTCCTTAACTTCCTTTATTTCTTTAACTGATTTTCAATATCTTCCAAATATATTCCAAATATTCTCCAAAACTTTTCCAGGTACTGAGGTTAGACTGAGAGCTCTGTAGTTTCCTGGGTTGTCTTTCATTCCCTTTTTGTTGATTGGTATAATGTTGGCTAGTTTCCAGTCAGTAAGGATGTTTATCTTGCAATATCAGGACATTTGGGCAACATATCAAAAAGTTATCTATAATAAAATTGTCTACGCCTTGTCTGCACCTAACCTGTCTTCAGTAGCTGGTATAGCAAGAGGTAGAAAACCATGGACCAGTTCCAGCTTAGCAATTATGAGAAAGAGATCTCATCCACCTTTCTGCTTCTCCTTTCACATTCTGCTCTGCTGACAGACACCGCTGATTTGTCCTGTTGGGATAACAACCCTCACATTTTCTAAACCATGAAGAAATGAGGGCTTAAGAGTGAAGTTTTGCCTTCCTTTGTGCAATACTCCCTATAACACAAATGAGGGTCAGAGTCCAGGGCCAAGAGTCATCAAACAAAAATTTTATTATGCAGGGATTTCTCTCCCAGGCACTTGTAGCATAGTTATTACATCTTTCTGCTAAACTGATGAAAGGTTTTCACCTTCTCCCTTTTTAAACCCTTTCAGAACAAAAAAGCTCCAACAGGAAGAAAAGTATATTTTCAGAATATGGAAGATTTGTATTAGTTGATTTTCTGGCTGTCTGACCAGGTGTTGGTTTTTTTTTTGGTTGCTGTTTTTTTTTTTTTTTGGTTGGTTGGTTGGTTGGTTGGTTTGGTTTGGTTTGGTTTGGTTGTTTTTGGTGTTTTTTTTTGGTTTTGTTCTGTTTGTTTGTTTGTTTGACTGGAAAGAAATACAAACGATTTACAATCAAGTACACACAAATAAAAAGCCTTAAACAGAATAATAAACATTCTCACAGTATGCAAGACAAACATGAAAATTAGTGGGTTTACAGCTTATTACAAGCTTCTCAGGTGTTTCACATACAAGATCAGCGAAGTTGACCTTTGATTTCATGCTGACATCACACAGATATAATGGTTTCCCGTGAGTGAAATGGGAGAGAAGATGAAACTTAGCACTGGGACATCTGACATGCAAGATGTGGGAAAGCAAATCCATTTCTCCACAAATCAAATAAAATGTTTGCACCAATTTTGGGGTCATGAAGCTTCTGAGTTATGCGCAACACAATTCAAAGTCCATTACTTCTTTCACATCAACCCCACTTACGCTTTTGATTCACCACTGATGTCACAGAGAACATGTCATTCATACATCTACCCTTTCCAGTCAGCTATATAAAATAGCATGTAATAGCATGTGTCATGCAAATAAACATTATATCCCACTTCCAACAGCAAAGCAGGGCCAGGTCACTTATTTGAACAAAACAAAACAAAACAGAACAAAACAAAACAAAACAACACCAACCTTGTGGTAGTAGATTTTGAAAAGGTAATTTCCTGCAGGTAGAAAAAATAGACTTCTGGGGCTGGAAAATACAAAAAAATGTTGCTCTCCAGCTTCTCCCTGGCTTCAAGCTTTCCTTCTATGTGAAGCAGGAATGGTCTCTCACTTTCCACCACCACTTCCTGGAAACCTACCTGCTGACTGTACCACAAAATTCCTGGGAAGAATTTCATCTGCAGTGTATACGTGATAGCTAGTAGTCCAGAGTAGGCTGAAAGATAAGAGTACCTCTCTGCAAATCCTCTTTTTCAAGACAAGGCTCCTCTCCCCCCTGCTTATTTGCTCTCTGGTGCTGGTACCTCACCATCTGTGTGAGCTGCCTGTGGCACAGCAACTTTTCTGGTTTTCGTCCAGAAATCGAAAAGGGAAAACAAGCCAAAAATATAATATAGGGACAAGGGCTCGTCCACATCCATCTACAATCTCTCCCTTGCTATATGTGTCAATTTCTCATACATGCTTGAGGCAAACATAAATGCTATTTTCATTATGAAGATAACAGTATTTCAGCTGAGCTGAAATTGTTCACCACACCTGCATAAGCAGTAATTTCACCAAGCCAGATACCAAAATTTCTACTCATGGTAAGACAACAACTTAAGCTAACTGCAATAATGAAAGTCCTTTTCATTAATTAATTGTATTATTGTTTTGCTAGCTATAAAAAAAATAGACTTTTAGCCCTGCTTATTTAATTCACACATTTGGATATCTGGTAACAGCATTACCACTATCTACACCTTTAAGGTCAGTAAAGAGTTTAACCTGTTTACTTTTCACAGATACATCTAGCAATATATCACAGCTCTAGATTGAAACTAACTTTGATTCTTTATTGTTATAACATGGGTCTCACCTGTCATTTGCTGCATGGCATGATTTTCCCATTTAGAGCCTTTTACCCACGAAAACCAAAGCCCCCCCTGGCTCAGAAGGTGTCTATGATATAACTGATCGATTGCATTTGGCACAATCCAAAAAATACACAGGAAGATATTCCTAATTTGAAAAGACTGTTCTACCTGTATGGTCCTTATATAATCTTGCTGAAGTTCTGCCACAGCTTTTGCACTCAGCTTTTGCCTGCCATCAAACAGAAATAAAAAGCTGTACTTCTCAAAGCTCTCATGCCTAATTTTATCATTAACAAAATGCAAGTTGTTCATATTAGTTTCTCAGAGGGATATTTTGAGAGAACCTTTGAGATATTTTGAGATGTTTAATTATCTAACAGATCAGTGGGGATAGAGGGAGAAGAGTCTATTCATAGCTCATAGCTTTATTTTATTTCTTTTCCATTACCGTTACTGAAGAACATAAGACCCGCCAGAAAACTATTTTGAACAGAACAGTGAACAATGACTCACAGACCATAACTTGAGCTTCTTCGACAGTTTTGATGTCACCTTGACCTAAAAAACTGACATAATTTTAAAAAGTCATTCCTCCTTTGTTGCTGCAGTATTGTGAATGTTATCCTTTGGATTACAACACATTCATACTTCATATCATTGTGTGGTTTTTAAGTGCTTGGTTTAAAGAGTGAGTTTCCCATATAGTTAGAAAAATAAGATTTTTTAAGCTTTTCCGGAACTTGTCTGTGAAGCATATTATTTATTTATTTTTTTCTTAATTATGGCCTTTCTTGTATAAATATTGAATTTAGTAATTTCACTAAAGAAAATATAGTTAAAATTAAAAAGTCCATAAGGATCAGACATTTTGAAATCTGTGTAAGGCACCTGCACAGAAATAAAATTGTCTATTGAGGGATGATTATTTATTTTTTTTTAGCTATCTTTTTTTTCATGGAGATTATTTATATGGCACATCACTGCAAAGGAATTTTTACACACCCTAGAGGGGGATCTTATTTTAAATCACATAATGAACAATAGTTTCTCAGTTGAAGTAGTCAAAACAAATATACTTTTCACAGTAACAAAATTTTCAGCAATGCTGTTTTGCAGTTAATAAAATAATGAAGAGATACAAATTTAACAAAACATTCTCCCGAAATTCACAAAATATGGTTAGATTATTTCTGTAATATTTAGTCAGGTTTGATGCATAAAAGTAATGGAAAAATGTTTCCATTTACAGTAAGAGCAGTAAAAAGGAATTTTAAAACATTGTCATTGTTCTCTTTACTTCTCTGTTTTGTTTTTATTTCATTTCTAAAAATGAGTTTGTCTCCTGCTTCTTCTTGTATTTACACCATATTCTTGCAATGTACTTTGTAGTCAAAGTTGTAAGACTAACACTACCAGAATATCTGCAGCTTGCCTCCTAGTTACTCATAATATTCATGTTCCACATTTCTGTTTGTTTTGATGTATTTATTTTCATGAAGTGGAATTCTTAATGCTATAGTTTAAATAATAGATAACAATTCTGTATCTTTTTCCCAAATTGCTTTGCCTCTTTTAGTGATTTCACTGAGGTCTTAATATTTTCTGAGAGAAGAAAATATTACCCTGATGTAACTTCGACTACTGGATTGCAAATCACTTTGCTAGTTTACCAAAACCACATGTATGGATTAATCCACATAATAATGTTATACATCTGTCATTTCATTCTTCAGGGGTATACATTTTTTGAAAGAAATGGTAATTTTCTGCCTTCTCTAGATGTCAATCTACCATCAAGTCACAGAATTCTTCACATTCGAAAATTCTTCAATCTGTAGAACCAGATTCCACTACGACAGGTAAGCTAAAAATGCCAATATACCAGATCCCAAGCTGTGAAGAACCAATCTCATCATTCAGAAAAGCCAACACTGTTAATTCCACAAAAGATTCAGGAAACTCAGCTCTCAAGGGTGCAGAAGTAAAAAGAGGGCTCCAGCAGGATACAATGAGAAAGACGACTGCAGAATATCATGTTTCTGTGCAAGTGCTTCCAATGTCATTCAGAAAAGTGGGAATTCCTGTTGTATTTAGTAGTGATGAAAGAGTTACAGTAAAGAATCATAGATTTTATTTACATGGCACATCATTCCAGAGGAATTTTTACATCCCCCAGAGAGGGTTCTTATTTTAAATCACATAACAAACTTTATTTACCAAGTTTCTGAATTTATTTGGGATTATATGAAACTCCATATTTAAATGTTATGATGGTCTAAGGCCCACAGACATGGGTTGAGAGTACATGACTCATATCTCTTATTTATCAACAAGTATGTGAAAAAAAGTGATAAATAAAATAACAAGATTGACAAACACCTTGACTACTTTGGTATTAAAATGCTGTGCTACCATACAGGATTTAAAATCTGTGGCAATCGGTGTTTTACCAATAAAATTAATCATTCTGTTTGGTTGGTTGGATTTGGTTTTTGTGTGTTTTTTTTATCTAACATATGTTGGTAGTAAATTAACAGTAATGTTTATCTTGAATAAGTAAGACAATATAGTAACTGTTAAAATACTGCAGGGATTCAATTAAGCAACTATTTGTATTCAATCATTCCGCTTATAAGAGCTGGGTTGTTTTTTTTTGTGAGAAATTTGTAAATTGGTTACAAGAAGTGTGTTTCTAATGGAATTCCATGTGCCAGGGTTTAGCCTAATAATGTATTATTTTCACTACGTTTTCTTCCATTTTAAGTAAGGACACAGTGTAAAAATTGTCTGTATACATAGACATTCATCACACACAGGTACACAAATGTTTCAGGATTGTTTTTACACTCTTCCTTAATAAATATTTGCCACCTAAAAAGAAATAGCTATTTTAACAAATCTATTAATAAAAAGAAAGTCATTCATGTAGAGTTGCTATTAGGAAAGCTGGACTTCATATTTGGTTTCCTGGAAATACAGTTTCTCTTTTATTCTCTGAGAAGCAATTGCATCTTTCTCAATTCTTCTTTTAAATTTAACAGACAAATAAGGTACTTTCCCTGAGTACCACTAGCATGTATAGTAGCATGTATACAAGCCAACATTTTTCTTGATGTTTGCATTTTTTATAGTCTGGCTGAGATTACTTGAAATCTTACAATTAAAGTAACTTTCCTATAAAAATGCAAGAATGTTAACAGAAGGGCTAGAGGACACATAAAAGCAGTTTATACAGTTCAGATTTAAACCAAGATTAATATTTTGATTTGGTGTGAAATAATAACCCAATTAAAATAAAATAAATTTTAAAAAAGCTGGAAAAAAAAAATGCCTCCCTTCCCCTTCCTTTCCATCCCCTGTTCTCCCCTCACCTCCCTTCTCCACAGCCCTATGTGGTGGTCAGATAAGGCTGGAGAAACAGCAGTTAGCACCAGGGAACATATACCAAGTCCTGTTTACAGACATATGCTACTAGTCTGTCCTGATCCTACAAGTCATACAGCAGCTGTGCCCCCACTCCATCCACCACCTCCCTCCAGTGTGCAAGACTAGGAGAGGGACTGGATCATGCATCCCTGCAAGCTCCACCACTTCTAGCACAGCCACTAAAGATTTGTCTGCAATAAGAATTTCGGTACACATATTGTCTCATTGGTGAAATATATATTCTCATGGCTGGTATAGCATTGATAGCCTGATATAAAATGGTTTACTTTGATGTAATTTATCCCTGTTTAGAATTAGGATTATTAATTCCCAAACAAATTACTCTTTACCTTGGAGCAGTGTACCTACTGTGTACAAAATAATGCAAACAATCATTATGTTTATAGTTACGATTTATCTTCCACTTCAGGATCACCTTTATTTTACACCTAGCTTGCCAATAAAGCCAGCTTTTACTGGAGGCAAGTTGAAATGATAAGATGGAAAATATGGCAAGCTCTCAACAGTTTTGCTGCAGAGGAATTCTCACAAACATAAAGTCATAATTGTGGAACAGAATTCTCACAATCATAAAGTCACAGTATGAGAAGAGAACCCTTTCTTAAACGAAACATTTGGGAAAAGATCAAATGCTTAACAAAGGGAACCGAAATGAATGTGGTTTGACTAGTTTTAAAATAAATGGAAAGAAAGAAAAAAAAAGATTATTCATTAAAAAAACATACTTGGGTGTATCATGAATGGGATTCAACTAATACAAGAGCACATGTTTAAATTTAAACACCAACTGCAAAGTGTTTTAGGTGCATGTTTATTTGTTATGCTGAACAAAGATTTTGCAAGTTAAGTTGTTGCCTGCTTCACTGAATCACATCATATTGTAATTTGGGGGGGTGGGGGAGAAGGAAGAGAATATCTTACTAGTGTTTTACAGTGAGATACTTTTCTCTTTGCCATCATACTTTTATAATAGTGGTAATGAATGATTATAAAGAAAACATCCTTGACATCAGATAAAATATTGGGCTTGTGCATCTTTTAAACAAACCATGTCTTGATGCTTCAAAAACAACTAAATGAGGACTGTAATAACAGCCCTATACAGCTCTGCAATGTTTAACAAGGCTAAAAGGATTAACATTTAGTATTTATTTCATGAGGGAAACAATTGAACTCTGGAAGATGACATAGAGAAAGCACTTGAAAAAAAAAAATCTGGATTTTTTGACAAGTGAAGGTTTTTCTTACCACTGTTTGTAATTTCAGAGCATATGGCTGCTGGCAACCATTGAAAAATGACATCATCTTTGACCCCAGAAATACGAGTGATAAATATAAGAGGATTATAAACCATTTTCCATAGTGCTTTAATGCTACTTCCTAGCTTGTCAGAAATGATTGCCTTAGAAGCAAAGTAGTAAATATTTAAAAGTCTTCGTTGTTGCAGATTTAGCTTGTTAACTGTGAAGGCAACATTAGCATAAATATCTTCTAAATAGTACCATTGCTGCTCCCTGTCTACTCATGTGACCAGGCCACATCTCTCTGTGCTCACCGTCACCCACCTCTGGGAAATGGCTTGCTCAGCGTTTTTGAAACAACTTCACTTCCCATGGCTGTGGCTCACCCTCCCAGACTCCTTTTTTTTTTTTTTTTTTTCCCTCTAGGCCACCATTCCCATCCCTACATGTCCAAAGTATCACAGCTGTGATGCACTTTACATCTGACACCACCTGAATGTAGGTCCATTTCCTTTCAGGGCTGTATCCTGGTTGTCCCTGGAGGCACAATACCAGTTTACCTCTGGAAAGGGCCTTCAACTCCACAAGGTGATAGGCATTAAGGAAGAGCTGACTATCTCCGCTTTAAGTCTCAAATCATTCTGACAGAGTGGATGTTGGGTTTTTATCCACTCTCCAGAATCCCTGGTCTTTTTTCCACAAATTATGTTCTGCAAATGGCAGCAACATTGGAAGACAGCTGTTGCCTGGTGTATTTTGATTTACTACTTTACAGCATTGTTGTTAACACATAAAGAGTTATGCCAAGCTAATAGCCGCATAAAAATACTAACACAATCAATAAAAAATGGTACATTTTACATATGTTTTAAATGATTTTTCTCATTTATTTATTTACTTTTGTGGTGTGTTAGAATTAAAAACAAACAGCAATATTTTTAAAATTTCATAAAAAGATATATACATTAAAACACACTTTCTCCAGGGAAAAAGGAGAGAAAGGTTAATATATTATTTCATCCTTGTGTAAGCCTACCCAGTTTGTTTGTTTGTTTCACATGTATGATCAAGCATGCTGATATCTGGGATTACACATCATCAAGGACATGAAATTTTAACTGTGCAGTACTTTGTGCTGTAATCCTATAGACAGGAGAAGGGCTGTAGAATCAACTCCCCTGGTTTATTTACTGTACTTGCCTACTGTGCATCCCATTAGATATATGGCTGAACTGTACATCAAATAAGATTGAAACCAGGGTATCTGTTACATACTACAAGTGTAGAGTTCTGGAAGCACTTACTTTTACAAGGAGTGCTTACCCATTTGAAGTTTAAAGAGACTCTTACAACAGTGGCACCACTCACCTGAAAATAACAGCAGGATCAAGTCTCATATCAAGACGAATGTAAGCAATGTACTTAAGCGGGTGCTCAGGCGCACACACAGTGCTACTGAATTCAACAGTAATACAAGATGCATAAAGCACCTTTGCAGAAGGGGAGTTGAGTGGGGTGGTTTCTCAATGAACTAAAAATGTCTGCCCTAATATGTTTGTCCTCGGTTAAGGATAACTTGCACAAGGCTGAGCAAGGCTGAATAGTTACAAAACCAAGACAACAACCCGCACTCTCCAGGAGAAGCATAAGATTGGTGGCTAACCCTTGTACTCCTACAGAGTCAGTACAAAATAAACTCACTAGTATTAAATGAAAGGAGCTTCACTGAATATTGGTTTTAAAGAGGAAACATACTGTTCAATTTTCAATTTCTGCTGAAGGTGATTTGAAAGAATTAATTTTCTCACATTTCATGTTAGAAACTTATAAAGTACTGCAGTTTTTCACAGAACTATTTTCAATAATTGATGATTGTTTACCATGTCAGCTTGCCCTTTGATGTTTGTTATTTTTTCACTTTTAGAGAGCACTTACAGCTGTACAGTAGGATTGTTCTGTCATCAGCAAACTGACATATCTTGGAATATTATTGCTTACACAGAACTCCAGTCCTGAAGTTACCAGATCAACAGGAAATATAACATTAAATTTAATAACACCAAGATGAACCTTTTCAGTTTCTCTCAATCTGAAAAGAAAGTATGCAGGATGCCCGCATCCACATGCACATAGCCCAGGGAAAGTCAGATACTGCATTCTGACTCATACTATTAAAGTAAGCCTCCCTGTCTACTGAGGGTAAGAGGACTCTCATATTGATGTAGCCACTGTCACTATGCTATTAATTATAGCTATATCAAAAGAACTGGAGACTCAGATGTCAAGGCATTGTGCAGGCAATCATTCTCCATTTTCAGCTTTTCTACCAAAGGAGTACTAGACTGTGTTGATAATCTTTTTTTTTTTTTTTTTTTTCTTGTTTTGTTTTGTTGTTGTTGTCATTGTTTTTTTTATTGTTGTTGTTTGATTAATGGTTTTGTTATGGTTGTTGTTTTGTTTTGTCAGCCTATCTAAACATCAGTCATGGAACATGAAACTGTTGAAGGACATAGACCTATTACAGCAAGTACAGAGGAGGGACAGAAGGATGATCAGGTTCCTTGAGCACCTCTCCTGTGAAGGCAGGTTGAAGGAGTTGGGGTAGTTCAGCCTGGAGAACAGAAGGTTCTGGTCAGACCTTATACTTTATACACCTAAAGGGGGCATAAAAGAAAGCAGGAGATGGACTTTTTGCTTTTGAGTGTAGTGATCGGACAAGGAGTAATGGCTTCAAAAAGAAAAAGAGTAGATTTAGAGTAGACGTTTGGAAGAAATTCTTCACTATGAGAACAGTGATGCACTGGGACAAGATGCCCAAAGCAGCTGTAGTTGCCCCATACCTGGAGTGGTTCAGGGCCATGCTGGAAGGGTTTTTGAGCAACCTAGTCTAATGGGTGGTATCCCTGCCCATAGCTGGTGGGTTGGAAATAGATGATCCTTAAGGTCTCTTTCAAACGAAATCATTCTGTGATTCTATAATTTTATTGCAACTCATTGGATGAAAACTCAGCTCACATTTAAGAGAAATATAAATATTCAATATAAATTTCAAACCATATTTTTATATGGGGCAAGAGTTTTCTAAAAATCAAATCAAATCAAAACCCCCATCTCATTTTTATCTAAAACATTGTTCAAGCTCTATTTTATTTTTTTTTAAATATAAGAGAATTTGTGGAAATGACAAAAGCAGTAATGCTGGTTGGTTGAGCTTGTCTTTTCTTAGAAGAGAGATAATTAAGTTATAGTGAGAGCTTAAGACCTCCCTGTTCTGGATCAGCCTCCACACCTGATTCTTATGCCCTCCTGATGAAAGTCACTATCCCTTCAGATTTTCCAGCTGAGCTTGCTCACATATGATTTCCAAAATGAATCAGATTGGCTCATTTTTAGCTGCTCTTTCTACTCTTTCTGCTAACATGGTTCATTTGGACCAAAGCAGTTTACAAAACATTAATGCAAACACTTTTTTTTAAGGAATATGGGTGGTATGAAGCTCCAGGAGGAGAGCAAATTTGCAATGATTAGTACAGGCAGTGATACAACTATGTCACTCCCTATTAGAGTTACTCATAGAGCCCCCACAGTGGTCTTACGTCTTTCACTTTTTTCCTGCTCTACACACAGCCTCTTAGAAAGATAAGAGGGTGATTTTACTTAGGATAACCAATTCTGTAGATAACAAGGAGAGCAAAATATTAAAGAAAACTGAAAAGATTTTATTTGAAGGGTCTGCAACAATATTTCAGATTAAAATAGTTTCGACTAATACCTGGTGTGTTAGTTTCTAATCTGAAATTTATATGTACATATTTGTGGTCCTTTAGATAACTGAAAATGACCTAATAGTGTTGATATAGTGTTTTGGATGGAGCAGATCTGTCTTCAAGTGTGTGTGTGATGTCTATGCAGAAGCTCACACACGAGTACATTTGAATCTCCAGGATCAGCCATTGTGATAAGGAGGAATTGCAGACATACAGAGAGGAATCAAGCAGACGAAGAGAAATAACTAAGGGATCTGGAATCTGCATGGGCTGCATCATGTAAAGGTTTAGAAACTTCACAAAGAATGACAAATGATCCAAAATATAGTATATGTTTGAAGGAATTAAAAGTTATCCTCACAAAGCTAAGACAAGAAATGTGCGTACGTGTCTGTACATAAGTGGCAACTGTAAAAAAGCCAAAAAATTGTAAATGGGAATAAGCTAAGAACAAGATCAACTGTCAGAAAAAATCAAAACAAACCCAAAACCCAACAGTAAAGAATGCATTGAGACAAGTGAGAAAGATCTGATGCAGCTGCCTGATCTAAACTAAAAACTAAACTGAAAACGTGCAACAGCAATGCCTTGTCAACACTAAAACAGAATATGGAGCAAAATGCACAGAGATAATTAAAAGTTTTCAACACCTCTTGCCTGAAGATGATTTTCAGTTGGCAATACCAAAAAGGATGTGGTGATAGCCAACCAGGCCTATGTATAGATCACCATCTGTAATTCTTAGGCTGGTGGAAAAAGCAACATATGACTGTACTCAGATCTCACATAGCATCTTTATAAGTGAGGTACAATCATTTTATGGACTTTATCTATTATAAGCTCAGAAAACATCAGTGATCGTCAAAATAATTCCCGCAAATAACTTCAGCTGAAGAATGAGATGAAGGGCATGGCTCGGGATAGGTAGAAGAAACGAATGAATGAATGAAACCAAGAGTGATCTATCTATACTCCTCCAGGAGGAGGTGGGCAGCTTGAGGAATATTGGGGAGTTTGAGGAGATAACACCTGGAATCAGCTCATAGTTGGAATCATACTATACTGTCCCTGAGACAGACACATTGACCAGTCACAGCACAAGAAATGTGGGATTCCCTACCCTCTTGCCACCAGGCTGTAGGAGAGGACCTAAGAGAGAAAAGGGAATGGAAGCAGGTTTATGGTGGCATGTGAGCCCTCCCTGCCAACCTCACCTTCCGAAGTGCCCTTATACAACAGGTATGAGTCTCTGGAACTTGATGGACAGGCAAGAAAAGATGTGGATGAAGATCCATCCAAACTGAAGGGGTGTGGTAGGCCAGCTGCCCAGGGTATTCCTCTGGGAAGCTGACCTGCACCAAAATCACTCTCTCACTCACCGTTTGCAAAGAAAAAAGGGGGAGAAATAAGATGAAAAGGGACTGAGGGCTGAGATAAGGAGATTATTCACCAATTATCATCATGGGCAAAATAGACTCAGCATAGGGAAATTAATGTAATTTATTACCTACTACTAACAAGCTAGAGCAGTGAGAAAATAATAATAATAATGACAGTAATAATAATAATAATAATAATAATAATAATAATAATAATAATAATAATAATAATAATAATAATAATAATAAACAACCCACCTTTTCCCTCATCCACCTTCTTCTACCTCCTCCCCCCTGGGCAGTGCAGGGGAAGAGGGTTATGGGGCTCTGGTCAGTCCCTAACGCTTCATCTCTTCCATGTCTTCTCGGTCCCTCCCTGCCCCTGTGGGGTCCCTCCCATGGATGCCATCCTTCCAGAACTGAGCCTGCAGGGGCTGCCCACAGGCAGCAGCTCTCCAAGCACTGCTCCCACATGGCTCTGTCACATGGGGTCCATCCATCCCCCAGGAGCAAACTGCTCCAGCACAGGTCCCCCACGGGTGGGCAGCAGCTCCCCCCAGACCCTCTGCTCCTGCGGGGGCTCTCCATGGGCCGCAGCCTCCTCCAGGCCACATCCACCTGCTCCACCGGGGGCTCCTCCACCCATGGGGGGGCTGCAGCGTGGAGATCTGCTCCATGTGGGACCCATGGGCTGCGGGGGGACAGCCTGCTCCACCAGGGGCCTCTCCACAGGCCACAGGGGAACTGCTGCTGTGCCTGGAGCACCTCCTGCCCTCCTGCTGCACTTACCTTGGGGGCTGCAGGGCTGGTTCTCATTCCTCACTCTCCCAGCTGCTCTTGCGGAGCATTTTTTTCCTTTTCTTGAACGTGCTCTCACAGAGGCACAAACAGCATTGCTTGTTGGCTTGGCTCTGACCAGCAGCAGGTCCCTTTGGAACCAGCTGAAACTGGCCCTTCTCACACATGGGGCAGCTTCTGGGATCTGCTCACAAAGCCACTCCTGCAGCTCCCCACTGCTAAAACCTGGCCACATAAGCCATATGAGGGGTTGTCTAAGGCAAGTTAGCCTACCTCACATATAACAATAACTTCTATCAAGAAAAAAAGAAGGGTTATTGCCATAGGGAACTCCCTGCTGAGGGTAACAGGGGGCCTGATATGCCATTTGTACGCAACCCTTAGGGAAGTCTTCTGCCTCCATGGGTCCTGAGTAAGAAACATTACTAGAAAAGACACTTACTTGGTACAGCCCTTTTATTATTATCCAATATTGGTTTTTCATGTTGGCAGTGATGTAGTAGGAAAGAGAACTCCAAGGGCAATCAAGAAATACTTTAGGGCTTTGAAGCAATTTGTTAAAGGATCAGGCACATACATAGTGTTTTTCTCTTTCTTTCCAGTAGCAGGGAACAATATTAAAAGGAACAGGTAGACCCAGCTGAAGAATACCTGGCTCTGAGGCTGGTGTCACTGACAGGATTTCAGGTTCCTTGAGTATGGAATGGTCTACACAACACCTGGCCTCCTGGAATGGAATCGACCTTTCTTAGAGGGGGAGAAAGGATTTTTGCACAGGAGTTAGCAGGGCTGATAAATAGGACTTTAAACTAGACTTAACAGGGGAAAGGGATAAAATCAGGTCCATCTGTGATAAGCTATGGATTGGCAACAGGAACAGGTATTAAGGGAGACAAGTAGGAAAGTTCTAGATTTTTTTGCTAGTAAACAGAGAAGGTCTCATGGGTGAAGTGGCGATTGGTGGCCGTCTTGGCCACTGTCAACATGAGCTACTCAAGTTGACAAGCTATTCAAGTTATCTTTGGTGATAGTAAGAAAACTTTGACACTGGATATGGGAAGAGCAACCTTCAAGCTGCTCAGGCAACTACTTAGTAAGATGCCCAGGGAAACTGCTTTTGAAGATGTTGGGGTCCATCTGTTCTGGTCACTTTTCAAGTAGCACCTGTTAAGAGCACAGAAACAGGCAATTTCAAAATGTCAGAAGTCAAGTAGGCTGGTCAGAAGATCAGCTTGGCTAAGTAGGGATCTCCTTGTAGAGCTCAGGTGGAAAAAGAAAAGGTATGGCCACTGGAAGTGAGGTTGGGCAACAGTGGAGTACTACAGAGATGTTACATGCCTTCGTAAGGATAAAACATGTGCCCAAAGCTCAATTAGAGTTAAAGTTGGCCAGTACTGTGGGGAACAATAAGAAATAATATATTTTTAAATATGTTAACAAGAAAAGGAGGACCGGAGAAAACATTGGTCCATTACTTGATGAAGACGTTCACCTCACGAATAGGGATGTAAACAAAGCAGAGATGGTTCTTTACCACTGTCTTCAACATCTCCTTGATAAGCTCTGGGACCCAAGGTGCCCTGAGTTGGGGGACCATGACTGTGGTAATGATAAATTCCCAGAAAACCTTAAACTTCTGTGAGACTTGCTGCTCCGACTGGATGCATATAAGTCTATGAGATCTGATGGGATTCATCCCAGGGTACTCAGAGAGCCGGCTATCATTGTAAGGCCTCTCTTAATTATTTTTCAGAGGTCTTTGGAAGGCTTCATTTTCATATGAGTTCTCTTTAATGTTTTCATAAATGACTTAGATGCAGGACTTGAGAATATACTAAGTTTGTGGACCATGCTAAATTTGGAAGAGCTGTTCAATTCCTTGAGGGTGGAGAGGCCTTGTAGAGAGATCTTGACAGACCAGTGGGATGGGGAATCATCAGTAATGCGAAGGTTAACAAGATCAAGTGCTGGATTCTGCACCTGGGAAGGGGCAACCCTGTCTGTACGTACAGACTGGGGACAAGAGGGAAGAGTTTTCCCTATGGAAAGGGATCCGGAGGTTTGGGTCAACAGCATGTTGAATATGAGTCAACAGTGCACCCTGGCAGCCAAAATGGCTAACCATACCCTGGGGTGCACAAAGCATGTTATTGCTAGCTAGTCAAGGGAAGGGATTGTCCTGCTCTGCTCTGCACTGGGGAGGCCTTACCTCAAGTGCTGCATGTAGTTTTGTGTGCCTCGATATAAGAAGGACATAAAACTTCCTTCCTGCCCAAAGGATGGCTACAAAGATGGTGATGGGTCTGGAGGGGAAGACATATGAGGAGCAGCTGAGGTCCTTTGGTTTGTTCAGCCCAGAGCAGAGCAGGCTGAGGGGAGGCCTCGGCAGCCTGCAGCTCCCTCACGAGGGGAGCGGAGGGGCAGGCGCTGAGCTCTGCTCTCTGGGGACAGCGACAGGACCCGAGGGGATGGCATGGAGCTAGGACAGGGGAGGGTCAGGCTGGGGGTTAGGGAAAGGGTCTGCACCCAGAGGGTGGTCGGGCACTGGGACAGGCTGCCCAGGGCAGTGGTCATGTCACTGAGCCTGCTGGAATTCAATAAATATTTGGACAATGCTCTCAGACACATGGTCTGATTTTTGACATTCAGTGGTCCTGTGTGCAGCCAGGAGTCTCAATGATGTCTGTGTGGGTCCCTTCCATCCCAGGATAATCTACAATTCTATGATTCTATTCTCCACACTTTCTAGAAATATATCATTTAGTTCAATTTGCTATTTCAAAGGCTGATATTATAAAGAAGAATGAACATGGAATTTGAATGAAGAGCCGATCCTAAATTTTCACATGTAGGGTGCAAATAAAAAAGGGAGTGTTTATGGGTTCAGGTCTCCTGCATGTTGCATATGGTTTTCATTACTTTTCAGAACATAATCTTAAATATCTTCTCTGTATGAAATTGCATTCTTAAATGGTAAAATAGAAAGCTAGTAAGACTGAAAAGGTAATATTACTGTCTCGAAAGAGGGATTGGCAGTTTCAGTCAAGAAAATACAATTCTAGCATTTCTGACATTTATATTTTGATTGACTGACAAATAACTTCTTATAGCTTTAAAGCACAAAATTATATGTATGTTTTAAGGATATAAAATATACTGGCTAAGTGTTCAAAAATAACAAACATCCAACTCTACCAAAATCTCATGTGTCCAAGATAAAAGCATATTATAAACCAAAAAAAAAAAAAAAAAAGATACACAAATGTAAGAAAAAAAATGATATTTCATAAATGTTACAAGTACACATAGGCTGTCAGATGACAGACCAATCACTGAAAAAGAAAGTAAAAGAAAGTATAACAGACTTTTCTACAGCTGTACAGTTTGAGGGTCTCTGCAGAAAGAGCTGCATTGTGTTTATCATGTCTACAAGAGAGCTGTGGACCCATAAAACTCTTTTGACCACGATTGGACCAGTAGAAAATGCAACCACTCCCTGTTTCTGACAACTACGTAGTGTCAGGAGATATCGTGGCTCCTACATGAGGACCTCATCTGAGCACAAATTAGCTGGAAAAAAATAAGCTCAATAGCAGGAGTTTTAGTGATTTGGCTGAAGCAGGATTGGGGATGCCTATTCAAAGAGCTGTGCCAAGAAACCTCAGGGAAAAGTAACCACCGCTAGAGAGCCAGTGATGACAGTTGATAATCCTGAACCAAGTTTTTGAGTAAACATGAATTGCAATAAGTTTTTTCTAGCATAAAAAAAAAAAAAAAAAAAAAAAAAAAAAAAAAAAAAGTGGTGTTTCTCCAGCAAAAAAAAAAACAAATTTCATGCCTTGGAAAGCTGACAGTTCAAGAAAAACAGGCAGAAAAAGAGGGACAGAAAAATGGCAGTGTTTTTCCTCATTTTCATGCAAGAAATTAAGTGGTAGTGAGACAATTTCTTATATTCCATGAAACACATCTTGTGATCATTGGGACATAAGTATGTGTTCAAGCATTTTGCCAAAAAAAATGTGATATGAGTAATCTGTTTGAGACCACTTACGGTACCAGTAATAGCACACACTGTGTTCTGAATCTCAGTCCAGTGTCCTATTAGAAACACAGAAGTAGTTGAGCATGGTGCCAAATGTCTGTATTAACTTGGCTATCCGTACTCAACCTCATGTTAGCTACTAGCTATGGCAGTGATGGACTTTATCATTTTTTAGAAATACTAGCCTCCTTTAGACATGCTTTAGACTGATCTTCACTTGAAGAAAACACTGGAAGCTTGTCTATTTTGGGAAAAACACTGAAGCAGTTACTGCAAGACACCTTCTCCCCTCCAAAGATATTTTGTTATGGAATGGAATGTCTATTTTCATACTTTATTCTGGAAATACTACCTTTTTGACAAAGTAGGGATACAATATCTACAGGGAAAACTATTTTCCAAACACTACTCAAGTAGTAAATCATATTTTAAGTGTATGTAAAATGAACATAGACTTAATAGCAACAACAACAACAAAAAAAAAATAGAGTATTCAAAGTACATTTGGGGAAGTGGAGGGGCAGGCACTGGTCTATTCTCTTTAGTGACCAGTGATAGGACCCAAGGGAATGGAGTCAAGCTGTGACAGGGAGGTTCAGGCTGGATATCAGGAAGAGATTCTTCATCAAGAGGGTGGTCACTCACTGGAACAGGCTCCCCAGGGATGTAAACTCCAACAAGCCTGTTGGAGTTTAAGCATTTGGACTGTGCTCTTAGTCACGTGGTCTGAATTTTTGGGTAGACCTGTGTGGCGCCAGGATGATCCTTATGGGTCCCTTCCAACTCGGGATATTCTATGGTTCTATTCTATGATTCTATGCCCATTTCAAGCTATACTAAGGATTAGATTATAAATTAATTATTAATACATAGCATATATACATGCATATATTAAGTAATATATATATATTCATATTTCAGATCCAGTACACACCCTTTTCATTCAGTAATTTGGCAATATCTGTTAAGACTATAGAGAGATATATTCAGTGTTAGCCATCTCTTGATCTGGCAGGCAAAGTAACATCTGTTTCATTCCCATATTTTTCTTTCTTATTTTAACAGTCATGAACAATTTCTCAAACTGAAAAAGAACAGAGCTGCAATTCAGATAAATTAAGCTTTCTGAATTCTGAAAACTATGCTTGCAGTTTTTAACCAAATCAAAATAAAATTTATTTTATTCCCAGAATGTCACAATCTCTACTAGTACTAGACAAGGTTTCAGCAGTCTTACTGCTTTGATTTTGAGTTTTCTGATCCCAGTAACACCAGTAATGATAAACATTCAGGACCATAAAGTTTAGTCACCTCTGCAACTTATGTCCACATAAGCACTCCAAAGAGCAGTTGTAAATCAAGTCTTTATCCTAAGAAAGTTACCAACAGTAGGCTGATCAACACTGTCTTGTGAGTAGAGAACCTTCAGGAAACTAACCAAATCTTGAGTATATCCTCTTTTAATACTCATGACGAAATATTACTAAGATATATAACCAAATAGAAAAGAGCAACATAAAATCCTTCTCTTTTATTTCAGAAGATCTGCATATCTCCTGTTTTTCCATTCTGAGAAAGGATTACATAAATACTTACATAGGGAATACAAGCATGCAATACACTATCAAAGAAAAAAATGTAATAGCTGTGGAAACAGTAATAAAAGTACAGATTTGCCCTGGACAGAAAAGAATCAAAATATATGCTTAAGTAATTTCCTGAAGTGGGGAGGGGAGGGGAGGGGAGGGGAGAGAAAGGGAAGGGAAGGGAAGGGAAGGGAAGGGAAGGGAAGGGAAGGGAAGGGAAGGGAAGGGAAGGGAAGGGAAGGGAAGGGAAGGGAAGGGAAGGGAAGGGAAGGGAAGGGAAGGGAAGGGAAGGGAAGGGAAGGGAAGGGAAGGGAAGGGAAGGGAAGGGAAGGGAAGGGAAGGGAAGGGAAGGGAAGGGAAGGGAAGGGAAGGGAAGGGAAGGGAAGGGAAGGGAAGGGAAGGGAAGGGAAGGGAAGGGAAGGGAAGGGAAGGGAAGGGAAGGGAAGGGAAGGGAAGGGAAGGGAAGGGAAGGGAAGGGAAGGGAAGGGAAGGGAAGGGAAGGGAAGGGAGTCTATCTTCTTCTATTATAACTGATATACAGACTTTCAGCCAACAATACTATAATTCTATGGCCTCATACAAAATATAATGATCAAAACAAGGGTGAGTAAAAAAAGAAGAGTTTGTAAGAGTTTTTCCTTAGCAAAACAGGTATTAATTACATAACCAGTGTAGAAATGTGACCTGTAAAGGACCCTCTAAGCAACTAGAGGATTCAAGTTGCAGTTAGCTTGAAAATCCATTTAAATGAGAGTCACAAACAGAAGTCCCTCCCAGCACCTTTTCATTCTTCTCACAGCTCCATCTTACTGTAATAAAGGGTGACCTAAGTTTCAAGCTCTGAATGCAAGTTCTAATGAGCTATTATTTATGAACTTCAACCATCATCAACATTTCTTCCTCTAATTCCTTCCTATTTAATTAATGTAAAGAGTTTCGTTATCAGGTTTTCCTAAACAATAAAACAAACAAACAAACAAAATTCACTGGGAAGCCAGGAGTATTTATCATATAACTAAAAGAGAAGGTGGCAGCCCTGGAAGCTTCCAAAGATTCAAAGGAAGAAGTGGAATGGAAAGAGTGAAAAACAGCTAGTTCCAGAAACATGATCTATAAATTTCATGGCATACTAATCTTACCAGACAACAAAACTACACCATTGTATACACAAGCTGAATGAGCCAAGACTTGTTGGTAGAGATTAGTCCTATCAGCAAGCTGATTCCTTTAAAGGAAAAGAAAAAAAAAAAAAAAAAGCTTTATATATATGCATATAATCAGTTACAACTGGCTTTTAAAACAAACAAAAAAATCAAAATGTTTTAGACAATCAGAACAGGCCTGGAATGTGGCTGGTGTGAGATACCCTCAAAGTACACTCACCCGTTTATGGTGTGAGAAGTCAACACTGTGTAATCTATTCCACCCCCTGAGATAGCAGGCAGACTATGACTGCCATCAAGACTTGCACATGGCTGTATTTACCTGTATAAAGACTATATATGTAATACATCCTGTTTGATAGCCCTGTTAAACATTTACAGACATTTGGGGAGCTGGGGCTTGGCCTCTTCTTGCAGATAACTAGTAAAACTACTAAAAGGAACGGCCTCAAATTGCACCAAGGGAGGTTTAGCTTGGGAATTAGGAGACATTTCTTCTCAGAAAGAGCAGTCAGGCATTGGGACTGGGTTGCCCAGGAGGTGGTGGTGTCACCATCCCTGGGGATGTTCAAGGAAAGGTTGGACCTGGTGCTTAGGGGCATGTTTTAGTGGGTGACATTGGTAGTAGGGTTGGACCAGATGAGCTTGAAGGTCTTTTCCAACCCTTATGATTCTATGACTTAATAACTTTTAATAAAAATATGGTTTCAGACTACAGAACCAGCCTGGTGCAGTTCAGCTTTCCAAAGAAAGTGAACTTGTAAAGTCAGAGTCTGTCAACACTAGACAATCGTCTAGTAATTCTCTTCTAAACTACAAAGTTCAACAAGGAATTGTGGCATGCAATTCTGAAAATCACAGAATCACAGTATTTCTAGGTTGGAAGAGACCTCAAGATCATCGAGTCCAACCTCTGACCTAACACTAACAGTCCTCACTAAACCATATCCCTAAGCTCTACATCTAAACGTCTTTTAAAGACTTCCAGGGATGGTGACTCCACCACTTCCCTGGGCAGCCTGTTCCAATGTCTAACAACCCTTTCGGTAAAGTTCTTCCTAACATCCAACCTAAAACTGAAAACATCTAAAACAAACTAACTAACAAACAAGCAAACAAACAAGCAAAAAAACCATATTCTGTAAAGAAATCTGTTGTCCAGAGTCAGCATGTAAGACAACTGGAAGTCTCTCCAGCCTAGGTTCTTTCAGATCTTTAAGGTCCAAAAGGTTTGAAATTCTCAAGTGTAGCCACTCATGCTTTCACTTTTATTGTGGTATTGGAAAAGGAGTGAGGAATAGAGTCTCAAAGCACAATTCAGTACTCTAGCTGCCAAATTTTCCATTGTAAGCTGATGGGAATGAGATGGCTAGGTGCCTTTGAAAGTATTACTGCTAATTGTTCTCTTATTGTGATTAATACTTATATCTTTTATGTGATTAATACCTGTAATACAACTAATAAGAATTTAAGCTCAGCTAAAGGACATTTTTCTTTATTTTACTTCCAGAGTATAATAAGTATATATTTTTACACAATGTGAACAGCATAAAATAGTGCATGACCTATAGTAAGTCTGAAGAATCTCATTATTTCATACTAGCAAAAATACAGTTTTTACACTTCAAAATGCTAATGTAATCCATGCAAATGAAAAAAGGAAAAAAAAAAAAAAAAAAAAGCTGAAAGGATTCAGTGATTGTATTTAATTGGTTTTCCACAAACCAGGATATATTTCCAGAGGCAACTGATAGTTGTTCTTGTGTTAACAGACTTTCTTTTGTGGATCCTCTTCCTGAGCTGCCAAAAGCATTTGCCCCTTGGCAGGCAGCCAGCTCTGATTTTAGGCCCATAGCAGGATCTATTCTCTAACGTGGTTGCTTTTGCTGAGAGGAGCTTTCTCAGCATTGTACTGGTGGTTACTGCAACAGTCAGCGTATTCTTGGAAACATGCTTTAGCTCTAAATTAGGGATGAGATGCTGTAACACATTGCTCTAAATTTTGCACACCTGTCAGCAGTAGCTTTTGAAGCTTTGAAAGTGCTGCAGGATGATCCTCCTTCTCCCTTGCCTTCCTGCAATTCAAGGTCTCCTTGAAAGTGGCAGCAAATGGCATCAGGGCCAGGTACCCACTCACCCAGCCCATCACTCTCATCTTTACAAGTGCAACTTCTCTTCCTGCTCTCTCATTTCATTTTGCCTAATAGTGTCTCCCAGCCAGCAATACAGGCTGAGAATCAGAATGTGAACTGGAGTTATAGTACAAAATACAAACCCGTATGAGTTCATAAGGAATAGACTTAATTTATATATATATATATATATATAATATATATATTAATGCAGAAAAAAAGTGTGAGGTGTTAGTAGGTTGAGCTGGGGAAAAGAGATTATTTCCCCAATGGTTAAGAACAAATTGAGATAGAAAATACCGTTTACACTTGTTTACTGCTCTGCCAATAAGCAGACTGCAGCTGCAATACATGACATCTGTCTCATTATAGAACCATAGAGTGGTTTGGATTACAAGGAGCCTTAAGGATCATCTAATTCCACTCCCCCTGCCATGGGCAGGGACATCTCCCACTAGACCAGGTTGCTGAAAGCCCCATCAACCTGGCCTTGAATATCTCCAGGGATGGGGCATCCACAGCTTCTCCGGGCAACCTGTTCCAGTGCCTCACCACTCTCTGAGTAAAGAACTTCTTCTGAATATCTAATCTAAATCTACCCTCTTTTAGTTTAAAGCCATTCCCCCTTGTTCTATCGGTACCCTCCCTGACAAAGTGTCCCTCCCCAGATTTCCTGTAGGCCCCCTTTAGGTATTGGAAGGCCACTACAAGCTCCCCAGAGCTTTCTCTTTTCCAGGCTGAACAACTCTCTCAACTTCTCTTCATAGAAGAGATGCTCTAGCCTTTTGACCATCTTTGTGGCCGTCAGCTGGACTCGCTCTAATACTTCCATGTGCTTCTTGTGCTGGGGGCCACAGAGCTGAAAGCAGTGCTTCTGGTGGGGTCTCATGAGAGCAGAGCAGAGGGGGACAATCACTTCCCTCACCCTGCTGGCACTCTGCTTTTGATGCAGCCCAGGATGTGGTTGGCTTTCTGGGCTGCAAGCACATGTTGCTGACTCATGTCAAGCTTCTCATCAACCAACAGCCCCAGGTCTTTCTCCTCAGGGCTGCCCACAATCCATTCCCCACCAAGCCCATATTTGTGCTTGAGATTGCCCTGACCCAGGTGCAGGACCTTGCAGTTGGCCTTGTTGATCATCATGAAGTTAGCACAGGCTCATCTCTCAAGCCTGTCCAGGTCCCTCTGGATGACATCCCTTTCTTCAAGTATGTCAACCACACCACAGAGCTTGGGTCATCGGCAAACTTGCTGGATGTACTCAATCCCACTGTCCGTGTCACCAACAAAGATGTTAAAAGTACTGTTCCCAATACTGACCCCTGAAGAACACCACTCGTTACTGATCTCCACATGGATGTTGGCCACTGACCACAACTCTTCGAGTGCAACCATCCAGCCAAATTCTTACCCACTGAGTGGTCCATCGATCAAATCCACACCTCTCCAGTTTAGAGACAAGGATATCACAGTGGACAATGTAAAATAAAGTCCAAGTAGATGACATCGGCTGCTTTTCTCCTCTTCACCAATGCTGTAACACCATCACAGAGGGACATCACATTTGTCAGGTACAATCTGGCCTTAGACAAGCCATGTCACATATCACCTCCTTATTATATGCTCATTATATTATATCCTCCTTATTATACAGTCATGACTTTGTGATTTTGAGAAATCATTTAGTTAGGACTCCTGTGTGACTTCTAAACCATGTCTCCATATTTTGAGGAGAACAATCAGCATTTCTTCACAATCATGCGGTGTTATAACATCAGGCATCACTATCACTAAGTCCCTGCCATCCCTATACAAGATAAGGACAAGACATTTTATGAAATACCCTTTTGTTAATAAGCATAGATGCAGCTAAATTTCAGACTCTTGAGCTCCAGTTGCTTGTGCCACAAGAGTGGTTTTGCATGGCTTAGCTCTTGATCTTCTGCTGTTTCCATGAATCACTTGATTTGACCTAAAAACATTTCAGTTTAAGTTCCTCGGCGAGTGTACACAAAAAACACCTTGTATCATAATCAATAAGTAGATGTCTGAATGGTGAGAAAACCTCAAACCACCCTCTTTAAGATCTTTGGCAGGAATTCTCAGGGAGGAAGATCAGTTAAGTGGCATTTATCTGTACTCTCTCTGTTGAAGAAGAAATCAGGTCTGTGAAATCTGTTAGGGAATTCACGTTCTTTTTCTTCCTCTGCTCCCATCACCACACACACACACACACATAATAATTACAATGCCTTGTTAAAAAATGACTGTTTACAACATTGTGAGGGGAACTCTTTGCTGACCAAATCAGGCCTTCATCCACTTAGGGTTGTCTGCAGTATTTATATAAATAAATTAATGTTGGAGGTAGAAACTCATGTTCAAAACCATATTCATCCAATGGTTTTCTTTGGACATTAGGAAGAGAGGAGGTGAAACAGAAACAGAAACAGAAACAGAAACAGAAACAGAAACAGAAACGGAAACAGAAACAGAAACAGAAACAGAAACAGAAACAAAATAATCCTATCCCAGTTTTGTTTGGCATAACCTATAAGCTCTTTCTTTAACAGCGAACATTACTTTGTATTCTATATTTTAAATATTCAAGGAGTTATACAGTTCAAACTACCTTGACGATTGCTGCTCTCCTTACAACAGGTCTAATTATAATAACAATTATTTTTAACAACACGAATCTCTTCTTGCTGTTGATTGCAATTAGACATTCACCTATTTTCTGTAGAGCACAGACCTAGTTTTTTTGTATACAGGTATTATCTGCATGAACAAAAATTGTCTTCACATTTGTATCTTTGCATTTGCAGATACATATTTACATAAAATACATATTACATTTTTGAACACTCTTTTCAGCAATACATTGCTTATAAATTATAAAGATTTTTTATCATAATTTTTCCTGCCTGTATGTACTTCATATTTAACTTGCTTGTAATGCAAATAAACCAAGGCTCAGTCTAAGGTTTTCTTTTTTGTTTGTTTATTTTTTATTCTGTGAAGATGATTTTTTTTTTTTCATGGTTCTATTGCTGTTGTTTGATTATTATTTTTTTCTCCCTAAGCACAAACATATGGAAGTAAAAGGCATGTTGTCTAAGCAAGAGTAGGTGAAAATCACGGGATTGGCCCTTTAAGAAAATGATATCACCCTATATCATTCAGAATGGTTGGATTACAGCTCTGCTACTTTTGTGCTTCAGTTGAGCAAGTTACAGATATTAAACAGAATGGCACATCACAATAGGACATGAAATGAATTATAGCATAATGAGTGAACACATCTACTGTATTATTATACATAGTCACCTTTTATGTATTATGTAAAAGAACCCAACTTCAGAGATCTAGCTCATTTTTCATTTCAAAAGAATTTTGTAGAGAACATTTATAGTGTCAATTACTTCAGTATCAAATACCAGATTTTTTTTGAAAGCTGGAAGGTGCAGGAGGGGCACACAGAGGTAAGTACATCACCAATCACTTGGACAGCACTGATCTTAACACACAGCTGTGAAAGTAGCAACAACAAATTTCAACCCCATTTTGCTATCCGGCAGCATAACAGCTCTGCTTCAGATAAATGACAATGCAGTGTCAGGGCTCTGACAGGCTACACAGAGGTCTTACCAGTGTCTTGGGAGGAGCACCACAGCTATACCCACCATCCTATTTTACAGGTAGCTGCCTGCACTGATGAGAGAGGTTTATTCCTTAAAACTGATGTCCTGTGGAAAATAGGGCAAAGCAAAGTGGAAGAAAACATTCCTCTCCAGGAGGAAATACCAGCAGCCTGTAAAAATAAGGTTGTCTTCAGCAAGAAAGGAGGCAGATTACAGCTGATTGCATCTTTTAAAAAAAAAGATGAAAATGTTTTCAAGATTTTTTAACTTCAGTTCAGAAAAAAATGGAACATCAGATTCTTCAGCTATCAGAAACACATTCAAGCTAATGCCTAGGCCACCCACAAACCATCCTGCACAAGGTGAAACCTATCTCCATCAAAATTTACCAATGTTTATACAGAAAAAAATGTTTTACCTTAACTTCTTGGATGATAATGGTTCATATGACCTTGTGATGTTTCACTTGTTAAAAACAAACAAACATAAAAGTCAGCCATAAGTAAGCCATCAGGAAAACACACAATGGAAACTGTGCACTATATTGGCATCTCCAAATGAAAATCATATAATTTCTGTTCTAGATAAAATATTTAATTGATAAATGTCATTCATTTGTAGCTTACCTGCGTGCAACTGAAGCATTTACCTATTGGATAGGTAAAACACTTAAATAAGCTAACACTGTCTATACTGATAATAGTGGTTTAACAACTGCAGAAAATAGTTTTCTTTAGAGAAATTATTTCATAGTCTTTTATCTGTTGAAAACCAAACACATTTTAGGAAAATTATAAGAATTCCTTTATTTTACTGTGATAAAGAGATTTACTGTGAACATTAATTTACCTACTCACCACACATTACTTATGAGAGAAGAAGAATTTGAAACACTTTTACATAACCAATAATAGATTTTTCTGTGTTTACTAAGAGGCTGTTTAAAATTCTTTAGTAGCTGAGGATCTTGAAAAACACTGTTTCTAGCAAACCCCAGCATTTCCTTTAACTGCAAAATATTAATTCTACTGGCACCATTTTCGTCTCAAATCCTTGCATAAACAATGTTTATGGTCAACATATTTTTACCAGTTTCTTGTAAAGCAGACCCTGGAATAGATATGCAAACAAGGAAACCAGTGTAAATAAATGAAAATGTCTTCTAACCCCTCTTGCTCATCAAGTAACTTCAGCTGTCTCCTTTCACAGAAAATGACACTTTTACCTCAACTTGTGGTATAACAAGTATACAGGACTCCAAATATAATATGACAAACAGACTTTCATAACTAACAATGCCATTATTATAAAGAATGAGCAAGGATGCACTTGAAAGAAAAAAGAAATATAGTTATTATACACTTGCCCCTATGCCCTCCATTCACGTAACAATGACTAGAAAAAGCTTTCAACTATAATGCAATCTTTTGTTGAAGTTCACCCATCTGGAACCTAGCTTCAGAAAAGGAGAAATGAGACTCCAGTTGTGATAACCTATTTAATAGAAGGCTGTTTTGAGACTCAGAGTAGGCTTAATATTTTAAGTTTCTGGTCTGCCCAGGAATCTACTACAAGCCTCCCTGTTACATTAAGTCCTCCTTAGAAAACAGCACATCTGAGAGTAACATCATAGTGCAAGGCAAATGCCAACTGACAGACATTATGATAACCCTCAGGGAGGTACCTCATTTTATACCTGATCCTGCATAATGAGACACAATGTGCAAGCATTCTGGATTCTGGAATATCTATAGATGTGTCAGGTTTTCACATTAGCCTGTCTTTTGGTCTCAAATTTCCTGAAGCTGATGTGTTAAAAATATGTTTCTATTCTTTATGTAATCATCCACTGAAATAATGTTATAGAGTTTATAAAGTAATTCCTGAGGAAAAGATAATAGTCACACTTCCCCCTTCTAATCCATAATTATCAAAGTATCTCATAAAGAATAAGCATATTTATCAACAATATTTTAATAATGGAGAAGAGCTAAGTTAAAGTATCTTCATTTAAATAAATAAATAAATAAATAAATAAGTAGATAAATAGATAAATAAATCTGTATGTTTCACTGTAAGACATTATCCGAATGTTTAATTAGGAGTCACTGTGGAATAACTGATCCATTATGTCCATTACAGAAAAATAGGGAAATGATTTACATCAGACTCTAGTATCTCATACTAGCTGAAGTCATGTCTGTAGGCACACACATCATAACAAAAAACAACATTAAACATGCCTCAGGATCCTCTAGCTTGGTCGGAGTAGGATTAGTAGGAGTTGATATTTCATTTTCTAACTGCCAATACAGAAGAAAAAAAAAAAAAAAAAAAAAGTTCTAGACCCGTTATAATCAATTAATGTGAAAGTTCATATCAATCAGCAGTAAAATAGATTATAAAATAATTCAGAAGGAAATTTAGACTTGTGTTTCAGTCTAGATCTCTAGACACAGTCACCAGAACATGACTTTTGTTTGTGCTGTGGTAAGGTACAAGGACCTCAAAAAGGCCCAGGCACTGCACACACAGAACAGGAGGCAGTCCCAAAAACCAAAGAGGCTGCAGCCCAGGAAACAAGATAGAAAAAAAAGATGATAGACACAGGCACACGGATGTGTATGTGATGGCTTGGATCAGTAGCCTGCCACGCTGGCAATGCTGCTGTTCAAGCTATTTGGCTGAGCTCAGCAGAGCAGGTGGCTGGAGCTGGGGTTCCCATCCCAACCCTGGTCATGCCTAGGATGCCCTCATGTTGGAAGGGAGGTCTTAATTTCAGCAGAAAAAGCAGAGTTCTGAGTCATGGGAAAGCTTCCAGTTGAATTTGTCTAAATTTGTCTAAAATAAAAATTTCAATTAAAAAAGTAAATTAGTAAAATGATTTGAGTTTTTCTACAAAGGAAAACCAGGACATTTTTCCTGAGGTGTTTTGATTTACTGGGGGGGGGGGGGAGGGGGAGTATTATTACTGTTATTAAGATTTTAACTTGCTGTAATTTGATGCATTTGATGTCCTAGCAATGTTTAAACGTAAGAATGACCAGCATCTCTATTAAGGTAATGTTTTGAAATGAAGCAAAAATATGATAATAGAAGGCAAATATTCATCAAGCTGGGCTGGCAAACATGACTGTGCAGCACACATACTGTGGAAGTCATACCACTGAGTGGCTTGAACAACAACTCTTCTTTTTTGTCTTTATCCCACACTGGGCTAAGGCAATGTAGAGACGTGGAGTGAAAGGCAGATGATGAAATATTTTTCTTTACCTCTAAATGTGGAAAGACTTCATATGTTTTCAACTAATTTAATAATATTCTTTAAGAATATTTTTTTTTAACTCACATGTTCAATTATGCCTGTTTTCTAAAAAATTAAAAATAAAAATAAAAATTGTACTTTTGTTGAGCTGAAAGTACAACTAAAAACCAAAGGCTGCGAAGCAGCTGAGAGGCTTTGATTGGACACAATAGGCAGCTGTCCTGAGAATCTATAGGGTCTACATCAAATTTATTTTCTAATAGAAAAGATTATCAGAAAGCAACATAAAAGACTAAATTCCCTTCCTGAAAGACTTGTTGAGATTATATCTCAAAGGAAGGGTGTATCTCAGATGAGGTGGCAGTGGCTGAGAAAAAAAGTCCTTATAAAAACTCAAAATACCCCCATCTTACAAGCAGTCCCAGTCACAGGAGTTTCAGATGCCTTAGAGCAGATTTCCATGCCTCTCATACAGTTACCACGGGCATGAGAATCCCACTCGTGCTGGAAGTCACAGAGCTGCAGGTGAGATGTGGTGGGAGGAGATCACAGGATGGTGTGATAGTGAAGACCACACAGCACTGATGTGCCTGAAGCTGGAGTCCCTCCATGCCCAGACTTGCAACGCCAACCTAGGACTGCCAGGTAGAAAAGACTGATGCTCCTTAAATCCCAGTGATTTCAGTACTTCCAGTGTGGGTCAACCTTTCAGTGAGATCAGTAAGACAAACCTCAGTGCTCCATGACTGTTTCATGTGCTTCTTTCTCAAGAAATCTTACTGGCAGTGTGTGAACAACTGGGTTCACCAACACCATAATCATGAAAGATTATCAGAACCTGCTCACATGAGCACGGGTATGATGGAGCACATTCCCACCAGTAGCTGTCCTGTATTTTCAAAAAGGTTCATAGAGCCTTACTTATTTTTTAGTGTGCCTTTGCTAAGTGGCTGCCTCCTGCCAACCCTGCAATGTCTGGAGCTCAGCAGTAAATAAAGCTTTCCCTGGACTATGCCTGTGGTTTGTCAAGTACACTGGATGAAGGTGCTACATAAATGTCACTAGTTATTTTAGGTGATTCCCTAAGGGAAGGCTGCTATAAAAGATGCCAGGAATAAATGTTACCACAGCGCTAGCAGTAGACATATAATCCTTTTAGGCCCCCGGAAGAGTCTTCAGCAGTCTCCTCTCACAAGTCATGGCAAGAGAGTGATGAAAAGTTACATAGGAACTACCGAGCACAGGTGCATATTCTCCACTGCATATTCTCAAGGTGCAGAAGAACAGAGCAGAGCTCTTGCCTTTTATTTATTTGTTTGTTTGTTTGAGTATGCCAGCTGTAATCACCCTTATAACTGTTTTCTGCATTAGAAAATTCAGCCATCTACTTTTTTTTTTTTTTTTTTTTTTTTCTGTCTTCTGGGTGTTTCCCTACCTGCCTGTTTTACTTCAGTATCAAAACATCAAGGCACCTAACTTCAGCTGTATTAGACTTTTTATTTGTTTCTGTTTTCTTTTGTTTCACACCCAAAACTGGTGTAAGGCCACACAAAACTCAGCTCAGATTCTCCTTCTGTTGGTACCTTTTGCACTTTGGTACATTAAGTTCTGGAAAACTACGCAGAGTGATGGACAGAGATTTCTCAGGTGGACTGGTGTTCAGCTTCAGAAAATACTGTTTGAAATGAAAAAAAAGAAAAGAAAAAAAAAAAGGAATAAAAGAAGTGAGAAGACATAAAACAACTCTCTAGGTGATATATCAAGCCTGTACATGCATGTTCACATTTCTTCCAGCTGCAACCTTGCTCAACTAAAGTATATAAATACTTCTGGCAACATATCAGGAATTTTCCTTTTGCTAAGCATTAAGAAAAGACATCTCAAAGACAAAGCTAATAAAATTTAGCCTGGTGTAGTATAGCTGCCTGAGTTTCACATGGAACTATTTGGCTTTTAATACCATCTTCCCCTACTCTTCCTGACGTGGTAAGTGAAGGAATTTTCAGCAATCCTTGTCCCCAGCCCACATCTCTCTCAGCAGTGCATAGTAAGCAGCCAGTACGACTGATGACCCCCAGCTGTAATCATCTTGCCTCCCTCCTGTGTAGAAAAAAGTAAATAAATAAATAAGTAAATTTTCCCTCTTCCCTTGCTGTTAGTCTGAGCAGTTTAACCAGTCTGCAAGCTGCAGTCTGGGTTACTCCACCAAGCCCACATGCCCCGGACATGACCAGTGACAGACGTGGAGAAGCATCTGCCATGTCTCCAAGATCAAAAAAAAAATCCAAACATTTTGGCTTATAAGAGAAACCAGATCACTTGTCTGGGCTGATAGAGTACAAACCCAGCAAGTCTAAGTAGGCTGCAACATGATGCATTAGAGCTTGAATAATGTGCAGTTTTCTTTTTAACTATTGTTTTTAGATAAGCAGTGTCATAATAAATAGACCTAGCAAGCAGCACTCGTTTTTCAGTAGCAGTGAAGCACTCCAAATGAATGTTTTCTGTTTGACAGGCTTTCTCTCCCACTCTCTTCACTCACCTCCCTTCTCTCCCTCCCTCACACCAAACTTTTTTTTTTTTTTCAAAATAAACATCACTTCATTCCCTTACCATTATACACCCCTTATACATGCAGGTCAAATACACAGCAAGGACTGGAAGAGACACGTGGTGCTGTGGACTCACTGCCCTCCTGCCTCGGGCATCCTTTTATAAATGCATCACGCTCCAGCTAAAAGCAGTCTGTGATTTTCTCTGCTGCCTCTGGATGGGAAGCCTGCTCCAGGACCTCCCCGCTCTGACAGGAGCCTCTTTAATTCCAGGCTACCCTGTCTTCTGCACTTGCTTTTTGTGCTAGCGTTATCTTTCAGTTTTAATACCTTTTCACCCTCGATGAATAAACATTTGAAGCATTTTTAGATGACATTCGTATCTGCTCTCTGCCTGCCACTTCACTAGATTAAAAGGACATAAACTCTACTTACATGACACAGTCTCCATCCCCTCAATTTTCTAGTCTGTCTGGTGGGCCCTTCTCCCTATCAGTCCCATTTTCAATTAAGTTTTTTGAACACAGATGACCAGACTTGCACTCACTATTCCAGGCAAAGTCTCGCCAGTGCCTTGTATAATGGCAGCAATACTTCCCTCTCTCTGCTGCAAATGTCTCTCCTGACACATCCTAGATCACATTTGTCTTTTTCATGGCTGTCTCCTGCTGGCATGCTGAGCCCAGCCAGGACACTCCGCTCCTTCTCCTCCTCCATCATTTCCAGCTGATGAACACCTGTGAAACCTGGTAAAGCATAAGGGTCAGCTAGACCGAGGGCTGCTCCTACTGCATCTCTTTATTTAAGACTGCTCAGAGGAAGACAGAGGCATAAACGAGCCTGCAACAGCTGTCACGGCAATTGTTACAGCCAGGCAAATCCCGTAAACACTTTCCACTCCCATTCTCTGAGCAGCCCCCAAGATCCAAAAAAGCCACACACCACAGAATCTCCTCAGCCTTGGTACATTTCTCAGTGGGGAAGGAAGGAGTGGGAAAGCAGCAGCAAAGCCACACACAAACACAATACCACAAACAGAAGCTTTTTTTTTTTTTTTTTTTTTTTGCTTCCTAAAGGTCTGAATGAAACAGGCTAATTTGCAAAGGAAATGGGAATTTTTTTATATCAGAAAAAATATGTGTGAGGGAATAGGGGGACAACATTAGCGTTGCTCTGGAAGAAATATTTTCACTGAAATATTAAAAACGCTGTTCACACTTAGGAGATTATACTGTAAAGGGAGCAGAATTCTGTGTATACTACTGCTTAATGTGATCCAAGGAGAAAGCCTGGTAACTACCTTCATTCTTTAAACCTCACTATTTTTTGCAAGCTAGCTACCCATGCCATCTTTAGTATCACAAGAGCATTCACATTTGTTTATTTTAAAACAAATGTAATTAGACTTCATACCTAACACCTTAAAGCCATGCCGGAACACATGGAAGTCTATTATCTTCATACCACGTATTTTAGGATTTTTTCCCCTACCCCATTAGCAGCTTCCAGCCATTAGACAGAAGACTGACAGTCTGTAAGACACCTGTGTGGCTACCTTGTTTGCACGTTTACCGTGATGATAAGGGATTGAAATGCTTGATTCCCCAGAGGCCCTCCTTGTTTTTTCCCAACAGAAAATGTCTCCCTATATTTCAATTTGGGTGTGAAAAATTCTTATAAGTACAGGACATCTAGTATTTAGATAATATCTTTGTGCAGAAGAATGTAAAAAAAAAAAAAAACCATTTTCTACAGGGCTCATGCAAATCATCTCACTACCTGCCAGGAGGCAGAGTGCAGCCTAAGAGCAAACAACATGGGGCAGTCTGCTCCACCTGACACCAACTGTGGCCCTGGGACCCAATCCATCAAAAAGCACCACTTTTTGCATCAAATACTAAACTAGAGGAGAAAGAAAAAAAAAAAAAAAAAAAAAAAGAATTGTTGAAACCCATCAAAATTTCCCTAAGCCACACTAGATATACTTCCAAATGCACTTGAATGTATTGCTAAAAATTCAGGTCCTGTTGCTCAGGAAATGAGGTAACACCGTTGACTACCAGGTCATGTGGGCTTTTTTTTTTTTTTTTTTTTTTTATATCAGCAGCACTGTCCAAAGACCGATTTTTAATAGCTACTCCATCACCTATCCCCATTTATACCATTACAGTAGACCATGCCACAGCACATTTGTTATAAATTTCTTCAAGAATAATGATAATAAAACTAAGACAATTACTCTTCCAAGCGCTTACATTAGGGTATTTTTTAAAAGAACATATTTGATTGAAACATAAAGATTAGCATTAAATTCTTCCACCCCCTCCTTTATTTGAATAAGAAAAGAAGGTGTAATACAGATGCTTGCCTTGATATGACATTAAAAGACAGTTTGGGTCAATATAATTACTGTAGAACAGCAGATATTTTTTAAAAAAATCCTTAAATATTTGTACTTACTGATTTTACCCTTCAGATGCATTTAAGCATTTTAGGGTAATTGGCTAAGTCCAAGACATGGATGCAAAAGTCCCTCACTTAATGTATATACTACATGTGTACTACCATTGGTTAATTCTCCCAAAATAGGGGAAAAAAATATTTCTGCAACAACATTTTAGAACACATCTATGTGACTCAGAGTGACCCCCAGAAGAGCTTCTTTGCACTTGATGGCAGGTTTATGGACATGTTGTATATGTCAGACTACACCATTTTTAATAATAAAAAAAGACACTATAATACTGTTTCCTTGTAACCAGGACAGAAAATCATTTGGTAAGAGTAAGAACATTTATTGGTTTTGACATAAAAATTTCTTGCCGTGAGGTGGAAACACTGTACTCCAAATACCGGAAGAAACGTGAAATCTCAAGGGCTATGTTCAGTAACTCTTGGTTCAAAAGCAGACGCGGCAGGTGCATTATTTAAGAGCTTGTCAGAGATGATCTTGTACAGCACACTACTCCAGGATTCATCTCCTGCTATGCCTGGGAAGGGGATTCTCATGTAAATATATGGCAGAACCGGCTAGCTGCCTGTCCGCATGTGCAAGCCCACACTGCCCAACCCACTTCAACAGCACTGTGGTCACTACAGAATGTTAATTCCAGAGAAGGTCTTCAATACTGAATGCAACTACTCGTCCCACATATCCCATGTAAGAGCAGTTTTTTGGCTGAGCTCTTCAGTACGCATTTGTTCTGAAAAATTCGAAGTGGTATTTCTCACAGCAGCCATACTTGATGTTCTTAAGCATATTTTGTATTGCTGAATTCAGTGTTAATTTGGTACCATAAAGATACAGGAAATTCAATGCAAATGAGAAACAGTTGCAGACCAAACTACTGCTTTGAATTTACTGACTCCTGTACATGCAAAAACTTGACTATATTTTATTTAACAATATTTTGCTTGTCATTTTTTCAGAGCATAAATCCTTGAATAGAAGCTAGCCAGTTCAGGATTTCAGTGGGACTGATCCCAAATAAGCATGCTAGTAGAACAAAAGAGGTTCCAAACTGTTAAAAAAAAAGCAAAACACCACCACCAGCAGCAAAAAAAGTAGTTTAATTAGATCCTCTATGTAGTAGAGCTAGAGTTTCATCTGCATATGACATGGGAGCATTATTGCCTTAAGAACAGATTCATTCACTTGTGCAAAGGACATGACCTGTGTTTCTCTAGAAGATACTCCAAATACTTGTGTATCTGCAAACCTACCTTTCTGTTTCTCTCATTCATTCACCAGCATTTTGGGAAGAAATAATTTTCTGTATGTTTTTGGTGCCAGAGTGAAAACAAAGCCCTGTTGTTTGAAATATTCTAGTACAGACTTAAAAATACAGAAAAATCACATCAAGTTATACATCTACCGTATAATATAACTGAGTAGCTTAAAAATAACTAGGAGAGAAAGATCATGCCTAAGTACGTGCAGGAGAAATAACATTTAAAGTTGCATATTTTTAGAAAATACCATTTTGATGGAAAGTACTCCCACCAAACATGTCTATAGTGGCCAGAAAGAAAAGACAGACAGATTAGAAGAAATGGCTTTCCTAATGCATCATTGCACTAAAAAGCATTTGAGAGGGGAAAGAGATTCAAGACAGAGCCATTGCTTTTTTGTACTATGGAGAATGTTGGCCACGTTTGTGGTACAAAAAATAGCTGTAACAAAACATTTCTGCATGAAGTTGTGCTCTGCAGTGGTAGTAGAAACTAAAAAATGAAAAAGGAAGGTGCACCTATGTGAGTTTAACTGAAAAAAAGGATGTAGCTGTTTATCACCTCTCACTTGCACTGAACCCTGAAGGAGAGAAAAATTAGGATGATTACACATTTAACTGTGATCATCTTGGATTAAAACACATAATTCCTAGACTGTTTACAAGCCATCAATACATATATTAATAGGCAGATATATGGCAGGTTGCTTTAAAACTGTATTACTGTACTGTCAAAACTAGCTCTGGTACAAATTCAAGATATGCAGTGTTTTATTCTTTTTAAAGGAAAGCTTTATTTTAGGGGTTTAAAGTAATCTCTTATGCCTGAACTATTGCACAAAAATACAATATCCTCTGCAAACATTAAGTAGATGGCTTCTCTTTTGTTAGTAAATGGAGTACACCCCTAGCCTTTTAAATTTTTGAATGGCTTTGAAAATAAAAGGTGTCTCCAACATAATATTTTATAACAGGTAAATTATATCTCTTCAGACAAGAGTAACAATTAACAGAAAGCATCTGCACAGTGTTTATCTTTACAATGCATTATTGTACTAAGTAGCACAGAATCTCCGTGTGAGTGAAACCTCATGTTATTTTGGGGGACATCTGGAAAACTCCTCTTCAGCGTTAACTGTAAGAAATCTGACAACTCTGAGGGAAAAAATACCGGCATTTCCCTCCACACTCTTCTTCACTGACAAGTAGTACCCCATCACTCACAATGCAGGTAAATGACCTAATCAGCTTAAGCCTTGTTTTAGTACTTCAGAAAAACAGTAATTTCTCAGCCTGGGGTTCATGAAACAGAAATTACCATAGGCTGGACCTCAAAGCACAAGAGGTTTATACCTCTGAAATTTGTAACATGCACATCACTTTCAGATATAGGCTAAAGGAGAAAGGTTTAATTCCAATTTCCACTTGGATTTCTTCCATTTCTCCCATTATGACTAGTACAACCTCCCTCTCCCTCAATAGTATATATTTACTCTAGTTCACTCTATTTCCCCTAATGATTTCCCATAGCTCATTTTGTGTCCTAACTCAATGGAAGCTGGATTGACTTCTTAATCAAAAGCCTACTGTAGTCAAGAGAAGCCTTTGCACTGGTATGAACAGGTTTTAGTCCTTGATGAGGAAACCCAGGAAACATTTCAGTGCATCATCCCTCTCCCTTATCTTGCTGAGCTCTGTATACTTCAGCAGGCCTGGGAGCTTGAGTTGTTCTGAATTTCCCTCCCATGGACATACGGGATAACATAAAGCTTTATATCTGATGAGATAGTTTGTGTCAGTTTATTTGTGTCATCTTATCCCATGACACAAACAGGAGGTGAAAAACTCCTAGGTGACGTACTTGAAGTCTTGTGGCCTCCAAAAGCTGATACTCCCAAAAGCTGAGAATGAAGGCAGTCAAGAAACTTAAGACATTATAAATTTGTTGATTTAGCTGGCTGGGAAGAGCTTTGTGAAACCTAAAACTGTCTATCAGAGACAAAATTGCATGCATCTGTACTGGCATGCCCTCTGACTGAATGCCAGTTCTCCCTACAAACAGCGTTCTACACAGGTGAGACTGTCGTACGCAAAAGGAATGAGAGGGAAAAAAGACTTAGAAAAATGCATCTTAGAAGTTACTTATGTTTAATGCTTAAAAGTCTGAATGCACAAACAATAATCTACCATTATAGAAGTACTGGTGGTCAATACAATGCATTAGAACTATGTACAATGACACAGTTTAGTATCAAAATCTTTCTACAATGTAGAGTATTACGAAACTGTTAATGACATCAAACACTAAGCACTTAAGACACCATTTTTTGCTACCACATTTGGAACTTCAATGAACAGTCCATTTTAACTTGCAGCATCAATCCATTTCTAGTATGAAATTAAGTAATTTTCTACTTATACAATAAGATTTATCTACACGGGTCTTTTGATTTTGATCCATAGCAGCAAAGGCACTGTACATCAGCAGATCCACAGACTTAAAGATTTTTTTTTAAAGCATTCAAAAAAAAAAAAGTCACAGATCATAGTTTAACAGCAACAACAACAACATAAAAAGATAACACGTTGTCTCTGGCACAATGGCTCAGTCTATGTCCGTTTTAGGGACATCCAATCAAGACTTGGATTGAACTGCTGGCAAACAAAGCAAGTCCTTTTCCCAAATGAGATTCCATTCCACTTTGTATGTCGGAATGAGTGCTCTTGTAAATCCTACCTCAGAGGTCATTGCTTTTGTAGTTTGTATATTGGTAGGCATCCATTCTTATTTCAGTGCAGTTTCCAAAGAACATATCAAATATTTTTCATAATCTCTTGTAATTGAAAAATTGCCCAAAGACACATATCCCCATTTTCAAGGAAACATTGCAAAAGTTTCCAGAAGTAACAAAGGTGATTCTTTGAGGCAACTTATTGTACTCTCTACAATATAACAAAGAGAGGTGTTTATATTAAAAAACCTAGCTTGACACCAAAATGCTTTATGTTCATCAACAGAAAAGCATTGAGAACAAATCTGTACACAAGATGCTATATTAACATTGCAAATATATAAATTAGCACATTCTTACTTAAAGTGAATTTTAGATGTGAACTGAATTTGCCATTCATCACAGGCATGTAGATTACTGGCTACAGTTTGCGATTTCCTAAGTTTCCAAGACTGTCTAAAATAGTTAAGTTACAGCATCTTCCCACCAAATAATTATACTGTAATAACACTTAAGAGGTCTCATCCAAGAACAGGACTAAAAAATATAACAAAGTTTATTTTTTTAAATAGAAACTACAAGTCTATTTAGTGTAACCTTCACTATCTCCTGAACATCCTTCTCCAAAATCCCCAATTTATCCACTAGCAAAAACACAAAGTATACAATGCACCTTTTAAACTAAAGCCGGGCCAGACAGCTTTATTTAGTCAGTTCATTGTTAGAAAGCCTTCTTTAAACAAAATAAATACATTACAGCTATAATACATAATTAAAGAGTCAAGTTCACTGTTAAGTATGCTTATTGAATCTTCCAAGTAGCTATCTGACAATTTGGTATCACAATTTGTTAATGAGCATTCACAAATCAACAGCAACTTAAGAGGGTAAAAATAAATTCCACAACTGTGATGAGCATTTAAATTCTCAGTTTAGAAAAGGGAACAAAAAAAAAGAAAAAAAAGAAGAAAAAAAAAAGAAATACAGCAAAGTGCTAGGAGAAGGAGTTCTGCCTGCATTTAGATTTGTCTCTAATAAATAACTTCATAGACTGTAGCTTTCTTGTCCCCAGAGCCAGTGACAATGTATTTGTCATCCACAGAGATATCACAGCTAAGCACAGATGAGGATTCTTTGGACTACAAGAAAAAGACAAAAAGAAAATTATATATTTTCTATCTTTCCATCCAGAAGGGTTTGAAGATTAATCTGAAGAGTTTATTGAGAGGGAATACATAGAAAGCTCACTTAAATACATTCACTATAGGTTCAGATCTAAAGTGACAGGGTGGCAACTTCTGCTACAAGACTGTTACTCCAAACTTGTTTCACCTAAGGCTCTGTGACAACAAAAAAGGGCAGCAGAAAGGAAAGCGAATGTTCTATTCAACACTATGGACCTTGAAATAATCTGTCAATCCATCAAAAACAAGCAGTCCCTTCTATACACTTTACAAGCAATGAGCACTTATTAATATTTTATACATTAGCCTTTGCATAAAAGACATCTTTCTTCTTCCTTTTTTTTTTCTTTTTTTTTGGATTTAAACCTCATGGAGAAGCACTACAGAGCTCTACTACCTACAGGTATGAAACAGTTCCAGAGAAGAAACTGTATCTCATCTCAGTATTTGCTCAACACAGAAGACAAAACCCTTGTACAAATTAATTTACATTATCAGGAAGGATATAAATATAAAAAAGATACTGTGGTGTAATAAGAAGGTGAATGGAAGACAGGATATGTCAGGATGCAGTAGCTTTGTCTTTCCCAGCTGTTTTTTTTTCAGATTATGTGTATGTATTGTCACATTTTACTTGCTGTTTTATTGCATGTTTCCTATATATATGTCTACATTTTCTTTTCTGCCTGTCACTGCAAAAGCTAAATACTATCCAGTCATGATAAGTTTTTTGCAAAGAAACCTCTGCTACACTGCACAAGAAGTTTATTTCTCTACTCCTTATTAAGAAAGCTATACTAGGAGTAATAGTTTTGAGTTAGATGGGCTCCTGAAAGGACAACTCAAACTGCCTGTGGCAGGTCATTCCATAGCTCAATACTCTCCATTAAGAAAACTCAGATTTCTCTTGCCAAGACAGACTGCTCTAACCTGAAAGGCAGAACCACAGCAGGTATCAGTACAGGTGAGACCTGACCATTTAACCCTGAACACCAGCTAACTTAATTGGAAAAAAATCCCAGCATAGAAGTACCTGTAGGTGATAGAAGAGAAAGACATGCCCCAAATCCTGATTTTCTGTAATGGCACTGAAGTGTTGTTAAAATTGGGCTCAGGGGGACTAAAAACTGCAGATAGGTTAAAACTCCCAGTTACACTTCACAGTATCCTTCCATAAGGGCACAATCTTCAGCTCGGGAGTCTGCCTGTCCAATCTACTAACTTTATGCATTCCATACAGTAAAAATATGTGTTGGATACATCTTTCACTAGTTTAGCTACAGGACCTTCAGTGAATGTTAACCTAACGTAACTTGGGCGCTGTATTACTGCAATATGGACAAGCAGGTAAGAAAGAAAGGTATTAAAAACAGCTTCAGAATAAATGGTTAATTTATTGTAAGAGACAAATTACTAAAACATTAGAAAGGACAAATGCTTATGTCTATTTAATTACAGACAAAGTCTTAAGGAAACGTAACAATTAGCCAAGAATTTCTGTTATAAACTCCTTGAGCTACTAACAGACTGTGGGATGTGCAGCTCTACTGCACTGTAATGTGAAGTGGAAAACAGCTTTTAGGAGATTATTACCTGGAATATACTGGCTCCATAAGGTGTTCTCCAGGCATTAAGAAGATTATCTTTTCCAGTGCTTACAAACCATTTGCCTGCAACAGATGGTTTAAATGTTATTGTTCCATTTTGTTTTCAAGGAATGCACCCCAAGAAATAGACTAGTCATAAAAACAATGCATTCACATGTTAATGAAATATCTATCCAAAGAACAGCCATATTTTTATCTGGTTACACTAAGGTGTTTGATGACAATATAAGGAGTTTTCACAAAAAAAGCAGCCATACAGATTTTTGTTTATTTTTTAAAAATTTTAATACTTCAATTTAATATCTATTTTTTTAAATATCTCTACTTTCATCTAAAGGTGATCTTTAATGAATTACTCAGGAAGTAAGAAAGGAAAATACTGGCATGGAAATATTTGCTTACCACAGTGAGCAAATTTGAGTGACAGCACACAGCTCTCATGAAGATGCAGCTGATACTTGTCCGGCTTAGTAACATGCAGCACTTCAACATTACTATTCTCCATTCCTACTGCCAACCATTCACCGGTTGGACAATAGCCCAGTGAGAAGATCTGGAATTAGCACAGCACATGCTTCAGTTAGTAAGGAATGAGAACGAGATATTGAAAACCGACTTCTTGTGACACTGTTAACACTATGCGAAAACACATCTTGGTCTGCCACAGTTTTAAAAACATGGTAATCCAATTACTATAGTAATCAAGATAAATTAGTTCATGTAAACAAATCTCAATTAAAACTGTAATAGCAAAGCACTGAATCAAGCTATAAAAGTTAATGTCCTAGCTTATCTGACAGCATTTTAAAATATTTTTGTAAAATATTTTTGAACAAGGATCTACAGAAATAGGAGCAGATTGTGTACAAGAACACTTTAATCTGGCAATTCTTTAATAAAAAGGATTCTCCACTGCTCTCATGGGAGAAATACTAATCTGTCAAACAGTTATAATCCAGAAAGATGTTTAGCTGCCATATCAAAAAAAAAAGTGTGAGACTAAGTGAAAAATTCTTTGGAGTTCTCTATGTCTTTTTTTTTTTTTTTTAAATAAAGGGCTCGACAGATTTTTCTTAACATGCCAAAGCTTCTTAGATTGAACCTGTGATGTGAAGTCATGTTGCTGTAGCTGTCTCCCTTCTCTGAGGTCCCAGGATCTGACTGTATTGTCCAAGCCTCCTGTCCATAGTTTGGTGCCATCATTAGAAATGTCAATACAGCTGGCTCCATCTGTGTGACCCTGAAATTGCCTGAAAACATCAGAAGAAGATTCACACATTCTTGCATTGGAACGAGTGAGTTCTGATCATGTACTCAAAATACCTCCTTTTTCTTTCAGTCTCTGACATGCAGCCATTAAAGACAACAGAAAAGTATATGTCAGTGGAAATCCAGCACTAATCTAAAGTCTAGGATGAACATGTGCGTTTTGTGATGAATTGATGAAGCAATCAATCTGGCCAGACGCCTCAAGAAGCATGCTTTATGAATTAGGTATTTTAGGGATCTTTGTTGCTGTGTGACACCCACCATTTGACTGGGAATACCACATACCCCTGAAAGAATAGCATGACTGCATGTCTGTCAAAATTCACTTGCTTTAAGAAAAACTGCAGGGCATCAACAAAATGGTTTTTTTTTGGTGGTGGTGGTGTGTTTTTTTTGTTGTTGTTGTTGTTTGTTTGTTTAAAAAGCTGCAAAACTGAGAATATTAGAAGGTGAAAGTCTGCCTTTACATGCAATATTGAAAGAGTATATGTAATAGCATGTACACAGTGTAGTGCACAGAGAAGGTCTGTATGACTGGCTCTTAGCTAACTGTACATTAGTGTTGAACAGCAACCCATATTCCTAAGAAGTTCAGGTGTGCAATGCAGTAATTTACACACACTTGTACCTGAAACCTATTTGCTGAGGCACTGATTAAAGAGATTGGAGTGTGAGCACAGAGTATTGCATAGGAAGAAAGAAATCCATCTGTTCAAAGAACATATAGCAGTGTCAACACCAGCTGATCTTAGGCAATTATAGTTATGGGGCTGTTTGGTAGGCCTGAAATTATGAAACTCTCAAAGCTTACAAACAACTATATAGACTTCTGTCAAAGTACTACCATAGTTATTGCCTAGCAATGAAATAGAAGGAGCAGCGACTCTGATACCATGAAAAAAAAGAGTGTATTTATGCAGAAGAGCATGTAAGGCTATGTCTAATTAATTCTTCACAACCCGATGATCTGGTTCTGTCGACCTACCTTACCAAAGTCTGGTTATGCAGATCCCACACTGCAATGTTCCCATCACTACAGCAGGAGAAGCAGACCTTGGAATCAGGGCTGATCGCTAGGGCATAGCAAGCTGGAGCAGAAGATGTCAGCTCTGCTTTAATGCGTGGAGTTGGAGCTGCCAGGTCCCAAATGGATAATGTGCTGGCTTCCCCACCAACAATCAGGGTGCGGCCGTCAGGGAGCAATCTGCAGGAACGGATGTAGTTATCTCTGTTCTGTGGAGACAGAAGCCATCAAGAGATTACTCATGAGGAAAGGAAAACAGCATTAACATGAGAGCAGAAATCCATAAAAGTATTGTATTCCCTCCTGGTTTTAATGAGCCATTTATACTTATGACAATGATAAAGTATATTAATGCCAGAAAATTACATGACATTAGGGAAGTACTTAAACTTGATCTACAAAATTCAGTAGTGAGAGATATTTAATCTTAATTAGCATCAGAATGCAAAGACCTGAACCCAACCCCAAACAATTCAAGATAGCTGTATTCGACAGCTTGTGTAGAAAGTTACGTTTTCATACGCTGTTTATTTCAGCACATTAACCTCTCGGCATGGGGGAGTACCAAATTCACTGCACACCCCCCCGCTCTGCTCCAGTGAGACTTGCTGCCACCATCTCGGAGATGTCAGAGAAAAATATTTGGGCAATTTTCTTCATTTGTGTAGCAATTTGTGTAGCAATTCATTATATGTCTGGATGTGCTGCACAGTTCTCATTTTACTGCCTCTGTAACAAGAAGCAACATCTTACCAAGAACTGGTAAATGACATGAGAAAGGCTGCTAACAATGGTTCATCTTGTTAGCACATTCAAATAATTTGTGAATAACACTCAGGGATATTTTTAATTGTCACATTAAGACAGGGCGATGCATTCACACACATACACAGACACAAAATATGTGACAATCTTCAAATATTCTCTGAGAATACAGCTGCAAGACAGCAATTTTTAGCATGATAGGGTATCAAGCTTTAACATTGCCAACAAATGTCAAAGTTTATAAACAATATCGGGTGTGCTGTCTTTGATCTTTCCCCCTGCAAATACAATTTTAGGATATTAAAAATGTTTTGATTCACTGGGGGAAAAAAGACACGAGTACTACAAGGAATATACTTTAAACTCCATTCAAAAAGGAACAACGAAATTACAAATGAAATACCAACCTCTGATACCAATGACAACACCCAAATAGCCACTGTCTTTTGTACCTTATCAGTAGCATTTCAACCTTAAGAGAACCTGCCATTTTCTTCCACTGTCATATGCCACCGTTCACCTACCAGGCAGTCCAGCTGAGAGACGGGACTCTTGTTGCCAGGGTGGCTGATGTCCCAGACTTTAACACAGCCCTTGCCACCCGTGTACACGTGTCTTGTGGGGTTGCTGATGGTAACTGCACACACAACTTCCCCATGATTCAGAGTGTTGATCTGGCGGGCATGGCGAGGGATTCCTGGACCGATGAGGGCATCAGGAGGGAAAGGAACAGGCTGCATCTGACCATCTGCACTTACATGAAATGAGTAGGCTCTATGGGGAAAAAAAAAAAAAAAATAGGGGTGAGAGGAATAAGACTGAAGAAGTTTTTCTTCAAGCCTGTTTAAGAAAACAGAATTATAGATGTGTTTCCAATGCAGGCATTCATCAGATTGTTTGCTTAGTTCCTCCTGCAATTTTTTCAGTGATGTAAAGAAAAAATCCTTTAGATATTTACAGCATGGATCTCAAAACATACGCTTTTAATGGGACAAGCAAAGGACCATCTACCAATCAAATGAGCTTTCACAACTTATGCAATGACAGTTTCTGGCAATGTGTGGGGAGACCACTGCCTGCAGAGATGCAAATGAAGGACGGGTCAAGGCCCACTGGCAGACAGAAATAGCCAGCCTGTTGCTGCAGAGCACTGGGGCTAGGTGACTGCCAGTGGACATTTGGTTGTTCCCTTACTGACTAACGTGGACTTCAGCTGGACTGCTGCCCAGCTGCCCTGAACACACCACAGATCACATGCAGCTCAAGTGAAACTGCCAAGCACTATGTGTAAGGGTGTAGGGAAACCACCACCACACCACCATCAAGGAGTTAAGCCCTCAGGCATGCTTGCTGACACCTGACATGACAGACCAGCAAAAATACATTGGGATGTTCTTCCTTCTTTTGAGCTTACTTTCTTTCTCCCTTTTTATTTATTTTTTTTTTGTGGAACTGACACAACAACTACAAATCCCAATTTCTCTTGCCAGAATCAGGACTCTCACTGAGAAAGAATGTGTTGTGTGACTGCCAGCTATGCCACCTGTGAATAACCTATCAACAGCTTCATCTCAAAATATTTTCCAAGGAGAACAGTTAGGTTGTGAAACTGTCTTGTTCTTAGATGCTCCCTGACACATCACATCTATTACAAGAGCACAAACTTAAGAGGATTCACCTAAACACACCAATGCATGCTTAACAGAAATCTTTAGTTTCCTTAGACCTAAAACATCACAGAAATACAGATGAAAAGAAACAAAAAACAAACAAACAAAAAAAAAAACATTGTCACAATGGTGAGAATGAGAAGAGCTCACAAAAAAAAAAAAAAATCATTTTATGATACTACTTAGAAAGCTCATTTCCTTAATTGTAGCTTGAAAGTTGAGGAAGGCAGGCTTCAGAATTCAACTACTGATTTTGTTATTTAAGATTCATAGTGCATTAACATCTGAACAATAATTTTCAGCAGGATAAATTGCAACTGCATTTTCACCTTTCTGCCCAATTCCCAGAGCTTTACAGACTCTTCTCATCCTGCCCTCTGTTTCTTGTTCTGGCAGGTCTGAGTGACAGATCGTATCATCATTCTCCATTTTTTGACATTAAACACATTCAGGGAAGGGTAGGACAGATTTCTGTGGTTGTCAGAAGCAGCAAACTGCCAATATAAGTAGAATCTTGGGTTCAATTATCACCACAGAAATCTGAAATATCTTCCCCATTATCTCCTTAATTCCTGTTTGCTGCAGTAAGGTACTGAAAAAAGAAGCTAAAATCTCTAACAAAACAAGTGGAATTTCATTATCATCTCTTCTGATTTCTGCCTAAAGTTTCAGTTGCTCTGTAGAGCGAGAATGAGCACTTTGTTTATTGTTTTCATCAGTCAGAGAGATTTTTGCCAGGCTTATGAAGTACGTAGGGAACAAATTTGAACAACCACAGAAATAAAGCCTAGTTCTGGAGTGATCAGTGACTACAGTGTTCTCATTCTAACCATTATTCCCACCAGCACATGTGATTAAACTGTTGCTTTTTTTTTTTTTTTTTTTTTAATAAAATCACACGGCATGTTGCTTATTTGAAATACTCTAATAACCTACAAAATATCTGACACTATAAACACCCAGTGAGCACTTTTTTTCTTCTGTCCAGATCAGCTACCTTTTCTATTTATGTATTGTACTATCCTCAGTTCTCTGAGATATGTCCAAAGTGGAAAGAGAATTATTAATAGCCAGACCCCTGATGTGCCACATGCTACCAACTGCATTTCAACTAATGCTCAATAGTGCAGAGTTACGCAACTTTTGCTTTAAGGGACAAGAAAGAGTAAATGAGAAAGCAACAATCCCAAATGGTAGCTTTGAAAAATAATGTACCTAACAACGAAGAAAAAAGGAATGCAGCCATGCTAAAGGAGTAACAGATTTCAAAGGTTTCAGAAACGCAGGCTGACAAATATTTAAATGCAACTGTCATTTCAAACTGTCATCAATATGTCAATGACATTCAAAATCCTTTGAGATGTAACAGAACTTGAACTGGTTTGATTTCAGTTTGCTACATGAGCAGAAAGGTCTGCACAGTTCACATTTCTCAGTGCACAGCAAGCAAACCCTAGCAGAGCTGGTCACCTCTCTTGGATCCGGCTCCACCAAGGATGAACCTGAACAGTGCAAACATCTGAATGTTACATCAGGAAATTTCTAAGTGCCCGCTGTACGTGTAGAATGAAAGTCTGCACCCCGCAGAACTTTTAATGCAAACAGCTGACCTGGTGGCTGCTGCACACAATTTCCAAACCCACCTTATGCAACAGCCTATCAGAGCAGATCAACTGGCAGAAAGTCAACTGAGGCGAACTGCAGTGTGTGCAATCTGAGAGTCAGATATAGTTTATGATTCCTGTGATATGTTTGTACAAGAGGAGTTACAGGCACTAGGACTGATCACTTCTCCCATGATAGGTTACTAATCCTGCACGTCCACAAGCTCAGTGGGAGGTAAATATGCATTCAGTCACATGCAGGTGCGTGACTATCTCCCATCCACTCCCCCACAAACATGTTCATACGTGAGACACAGAGAGAAGGAATAGCACAAACCACGTCCCCTGCCCTACCACCTCTGCAGTATTAGCCAGCCACAATTTCCCATGGGTGTCACACAGGAACTGGAGGACCGTCACATAAAACCTGAATCAATATGGTTTGCATTACTGTTTCATTTTTTCCCCTCTCTAACTCAAGAGGGATGTGAGCGCAGAGTTCTTCATATCTGTGTAATTCTTTTTCTGAGGCTCACAACAAGAGATGCCTGGTAGAGCAGGTCACCTTTTACGGTCAGTTCCATCAAGGATGAATTTGAACATTACGATACAATAATTCTTTCCAGTATTTTCAATCAAATAAAACATTTCAGTGTTCCTTTCTCTGCACACTGCTGTTTATAGCAGCTGGTAAGTTTGCAAGTAATTGCAAGGCTGTTGTGAACATAGAAATCATTTTTTAAACTGAGAAGCAGAGTACAGTGGAGAAGGAAAGCTGAGATCCCATTCCATTTTGCATTTCTGTATAAGACTAACCAGTCAGACTCAGCATGTAATACCTCGAAGCTCAGCTCCTTTTTCCATTTATTTCTATCTCCTCTACTCTATACCACCCAATACTTGCCAGCTGCTATTGGTTTTTGAAACAAATTTTACACATGCAACTTTAAGATTAAACAGTTTCTTCTTCCTTTGTCAAACAGCTGTATTTATTCCTATTCACACAATAATTTTCAGTAGCTAAGGGGAATTCCAACCAGCAAGGGAACATAACTTCAGCAGATGAATAATTTGTGATGTTGAATGTTTGATACTCACGGTTTTCCTCCTGGGATGCCTGTGAGATTGGGAGGGATGCCTGGGACTCGCATGTGATGATGTGGATCAAAACCAACCTATAGGTTTCCCAAGCAAAACAAAAAGGTATATTAAAGATGGAGATAGGCAAGAGAAGACTGTTTAATTCACTTTCTCCGTAGCATACTTCCCAAATTACAAAGAGACTGCACTAGATATAACCCCACAGGTCTTACATTTGATATGAAATTTGATATGAATTACTTTCAACACCAACTGCACTAGCAGCAAACACTTACCACTGGAGATCTCCCGTAAGCTGCTGCCGCTGCAGCTGCTGCAGCTGCTGCACTCATCTGAGGGGAAATGTTGTGCAGACCAGCATAGGCAGCTCCAGGGCTGGTCAGCTCCCCATTCATTCCAGCATGTGGAACGATGCCAAATGGAGTTGGATAGGGACACGGCACTGCCATAGGTGTCCTTAAACCTGAAGCTGTTGAAGGAAAAACAGAGAAATCACACAGCCACCCCAGACCCATTAAATGAAATATGAGTTTCCTGAACCACTAAATTGTATTTTTATACATATATATATACACATATAAAATTTTATATATATATATATATATATATATAAACAAGCACTTATACATATATAAAACATATATATGTAAGTGCTGAAGAACCAGTTTAGCATCCAATTTAAGCAGTCATAACATTCTGACTTGGCATGGTCCATGGTAAGGAAATGAATGGCAGCAGTTTCACATTGCTGAGACAGACTGATACTCACCTAGTGGGTCCACACCCGGGGGCTTGCCCGGCACAGGCCTCAGTCCGGGAGTGGAGTTGCTGCCTGGAGTTGGCGCATCAGTCCGTGGAGTTGGGGTATTTGATTTAGATACAGGAGTGGTAGATTTCTCATTCTAATTGCCAAAAAAAAAGAAAATGAAAAACAGTGTGTTCGTTATATTACCTTTTTGAGTACTGTCTGAAAAAAGAGTGGAAGACAATAAGAACATGCACGATTAGTGAAATCTAGCTTTTGAGTTTGGGCTTCAAAAGTCACTGGCAATGAAAAGAAGCTACAGAGACAATGAAGAATACAGAATGGCTTTGCAAATTAACTATAGCCTTCACAGCTTTCCTTGCCTGGGGCATCCATGTGATTCAGAATGAGGTCAATGACTGAAGATCATTGCCATCTGGCAATTATATTGGCAGCACATGATATATGGTGATGGTCTTGGTCTGCTTGTTGTGGACGTGCTCGTGTTATGAGCTTCTGCGAGGGTCCACTTCCCAGCAGACAAGAAGAGCAGAAAAAACAACTGACCAACAACTCACACCCAGATCGGGGGTTGGTAACATAGGATGGAGACAGTGATGAGTATTAAGTCAGAACTGTGCAGTGCTACTCTTGTGACAGGCTTGTTCATCAGACTCCTGAGCCTGAACATGTCATTCCATCACCTTTCCTGAGCACTACATTCACTTTAAGCTTTCTTTTTATTTATTTTATTTCTTTAAATAATCATGTACCCTGACCTGTGAAGAACGAAGATGGGAGTTACTGTGCAGCTCAGAAATGTGATTAAATGTGGTCACAAACAGGAAAGGAAAGAAAACCCCCAACTTGCTGGCAGCACTTTTTTTGCCTTGTGATTTGTAATGCAAGTCAAGGAAGGCTCTTGTAAATGACAGATTACTTTTTAGATAGAAAATAAAAATTATTGTTGTTGTATATGGCCTGGTAATTCAAACAAAGCTAACAACCAAATCACATCCAAGCAGGAACTGAATTTGCTATAAACCACAGTGCAGGAAAACAGCTCAAGGAACCCCTGTGTACTCTTATTTATTCTTAGAATGACAGTTTTTCATACGGGGGAGGAGAAAAACATCTCTCAGCACAGCACATCTATCATCTACCCACACCACCAATGAAAATAACCTCTTCCTATACCAAAAAAAAAGGCTGTGGACTTTCTCTTTACTGTTTTATAAAATTTACTTTTTTTTTTTAATTAATGTTTCATGATGCTTTACTGATAGTTGTGGAAATCCAAATGGTGTCTAGATAGAAAGCTGGTAAGCATCTATTTCAGCTTATTATCACAGGTTTTGGAGACTTCAGAAGCACTTACAAGGCTAAGTTCTTTGGATTTGGAGGAAGGAGTACTGCTGGAGGATGCAATTGACGCCGGACTAATTGGTGCATCTTTCTTCAGCAGTCGAGTCTTGTCCAAGCCATTCTCTCGTGGAGAGTGTGCTGGGCTCCCCCGGGGAGAGGAAGGATCCTAAACATCAGCAATGTGGATTAGCATAAAAACTTCATACTAGCCACTAGTGCTTGTCTTGAGCAATTCACACTTTGGAGTGAAGTTCTGTCATAAAGTGTGACATCTTTCTTCAGTTCTTAAGCATTTAGTTGGCAAAAATGTAAAATCAATATCAATAATGAAATAGTTTTAAAGCCTTAAAATTTGTTGCCATTAAACATGAAAAACTGTTTAAAATCTATGGATACTGAAAAATATTTAAAACCCATGGATATTGAAATAGGGAAATAAATCTATTTTTTTCAGTTGACAGACTGGGAAGGTTTAAGGCATTTGTCAGACCTGATAAAGCTCACAAAGGAAGTCTGGGCCACAGTGAAAGAAAACACAGATACCATTACAAACTGCATCCTATCTGCTGGGCTGGGCTGGCTTCAAAAATCTCAAGTAGGCTTTTGGTGTGAATAAGAAACAAAAAAGTCCTTTGTAGAAATAAGTATTAAGAGATGTGATTTGCATTCTAAAGAAAGACCTGACTGGACCTCCTTAGGCATTTCAGGCCCTCTTATGAAGGCAAAAGCTGTAATCTTATTTATACCCAATACACCCAGAAATCGTTCAATACACGACCAACCCCACCACTGCTAGTGTAAGGTACAAAAAACACAATTCTGCATACCTCATTGGAAACGTCAACTACCAAGTTATCATCACTCTTTTCACCATCACTGTCCTGCAATGACAAATCATAGTGTGTAAAAATATATATTTAATATCCTGATGTTTCTTAAGTACAAAGAAAAAAACAAGCCAATTAAATGCAAAGCTGCTCACAACTATGTAATATATCCTTTACTTTAATCAAACTTTTTGGAGTAAAAATAAATGTAATATTTAGGTGTTTCTCCTTAATAGTTTTTCACAGCTACAGCATTCTTCCCAGTTTTCAGAACAGTGAATGAAGCCTGAGGATGAAAATCTTCACCCAAAGTTGTACTGCATGTTGGAGCCAAGCTATATTCCAGATTTCTCAAGTTCCAGCCTAACTAATGCTCCTTCCTTGTTCCCTGCCTTTGAAGTGCTCTGTATCTGTATTATCAAAACTACTATTAATCATACACACCCAAACCTTCTACCTATCACAGATGCACATAATAATAACATACTAAAAACCTGACCGACAATTTTAAAATTAGTTATGCAGTAGGAAATTGGTGAAATTACTGAGGAACACTTAAGTTTAACAGTGCACAACATAAATGTTTTACTCACATAACGAGCTGCTATTTCCTTCTCTTCTGTTTTCTGTTTTTTACTCTCTGAAGAGTAATCTGTTGAATTTCTGTGCTTTTCCGCTGTTCTGAAACTGGCTGAGGGAGATACAGAAGAGCTCTGCAGTTAGAAAAGAGATGGCGAAAACACATCAGATGCTCATTCCAAACAGGGGTTTATTTGTCACATTCCCTCGATACAACTTAAGCCAATGAGGTGATTTAGAGCTGTTCTTATGGACAGCACTTTGTGTTTTAATCACTGCTAGCTACCCAGCAAGTTTCTTCTGTTAAAAGTGCACTGCATTGGAAGAGATACGTATAAAGGAGAATAATTTACATCACTGAATACTTGATATCTGTGGTGTCAACAGAATGAATGCAGAGCTACTTTGGACCATTTTAAGAGTACTGTACATTGGCCTGGTCTTGCCTTGTTTCCTGTACAAATATGCAGGGTTAAATCAATACTGAACTCCAAGAAGAGGGGTGTGTATGTGTGCATGCAGGAATCAAAACAAAAAGAACAAAGAAATCAAAACAAGAAGATGACTCAAGGTAAGTCAGACCTCAGCAAACATTTGAACGAAGATTTCTAGCAAAGGCCGAAGTAATCTTCTGAACTAACAATCTTGCAGCTGGAAAGAATAGGGGAAAACACCTAAACTGATTTTAATCCGTCTCCTTTTACAACTACCAGGTGTGTCTGCAGTAGACAGGAACACAACATAGTGGCTCATGGAGTCTCTTGTCATTCTGCGGCCCTCACTTAGCAATGATGGTTACAAGGCACATTTATGGGACAGGAGAGAAAGGAAGGTAATTTGTACTTTATGCACTGTCATCCAGCAATTCTGCTCTACTCCTTTAAACAGGAAAGGTGACATTTATCAAGTCCTACCACATTTCCAGAGCTTGGTAGAACCTCTATCTTGGTATACAAACAAGGAAGTAATAAAAGATGCAAAGTTCCCTCTGGGATTGATTTTAACAGCAGCAGCAGCTTTTGGCCCTAATTCAAGAAAGCATTTAACCATGTGCTAAATTTTATCTCACACTGAAGTCAATGGTTGAACGTACATAAGTAAGGATGTGTTCAGGCACTTTACAGAATTGGAACTGACAGGAATGAAGATGAAAGTAATCCTCAGTCGAAACCCTGCTGACTGTTTCCATCTCTCTATCCTCCTTATATAAGGGATTCGGAGGAACAACAACTAATGAAGTCCTTACTACTGGATTTTAGACACTCCTGTTCATCTAGAAGCTCTCATCTGGGGGTTCTTTTTCCACATGCTATGACCAGTTGCTGTTCCTCATAAAGCTGTAGAATACAACACTCTGGTTTTGGGGTTCTGAAGGAACACCTCCCTAGGTTTATTTTAATCACTGCCACCAGGAACGCAAAACCAAGAATTAGCATTTACACTGTGCAACTTGTCTTCCATTGCTGTTACTGCATTTCTTCTTTTCCTTAACTTATTACACCACAAACTTCTGGTAAGAATGAAAAACACTTAACCACGGAAGCGGAGCCGTGATCATTGCCCAAGTCACGTATGAGAACATTTATCCTTGCTGGGACACTCAGAACTCTACTTCTCTAAAATTTCCAGTTCTTGTCAACAGTAGCTCTGATTAATGAGTGTAGAATTTGGAAAACAAAACAAAAAAAAAACAAAACAATTTTTGATTGGTGATCGCTATTTACCCTTTAAGTACACTGAGTGGAAATTAAAATTTCAGAACAACGGCAGTGCCGAGCACAGTCTGTGCCTTTCCCATTTCCCTCTCTTCTTCCTTCCTGACAGTATACAATAGGTAGACAAGGATTTCCTATCCTGAGCAAGTACATCTTATAATGAGTTCACTGATCTAGCTTTAAAGTAGATCATTAATCAACTATTATACTGTAAATGACACAAATTAAAAATGCTATTGTTTGCTCTGAAAAGACAATATACGTTAAGGCATTCAGAGGCAGTAGTGACAGTAGGCACAGAAACCCTTATAATAAAGGCCAAGTAGAAATACAGTATTAAATGAACTGATGGCTTGAAAGAATGTATTTGTTTACTGCAACAATATAGCATAGTCTTTTGCAAAAGATTTTAATAGCATACTCCTATTACATTTATATTCATTTACAGTTTGGGAGGCAGTAGCTTGTAATGTGAATTCAATTCATTATTTCTCAACTTCACCCTACAGAAAGCAAATTACTTTAAAACGAAGAAAAATAATCACCAGTAAACTACAAATTAGAGGGGTGTCTAAAGAATTAAAGCAAACTACTGCACTTATTTAAATAGAAATATTTATTTTCATAAATTTGAAACCATATAGTTTCATTTTTCACAATCTAGTTAGCTATGTGCTATAGATACCATTTTAATCTTTGATTTCACTGCTTAATAAAGTAATAAATTAAAGCTCCCTACTAGAATGATAAAGTAGTTAATTATCAGTAGCACATAAAGGATGAGCACCACATTGGGCACTGGGGCAATGCATAGTGCTTAATGGTTTTATTGCTTCAAAGATGGATCAGACTTGATACTGATATGAAGAGATGGTATCCCACCTGACATTAGTAGAAAAAATGGAGACAACTAACTTAATGACAGCTGGTGGGAAGAGTGGGCAAATCAGTGGAGTGAAGAAAGCAGGAAGAATCTAATTTCCCAAACTGAAATTTGGTCACTGAACTTGGATTAACAGTATTTTACCTAACGAGTCAATTACTACAGAACAAATTAAACATTCTCACTTAAAACTATTTCACCCCTTTTCTTGCATGGTGCCCCAGTTACCCAACAAATCAACACTCCTGCAACACCAGCTACTTTTCTGTTCAGTATCTAATGCACATGCCACACAGAGATCTCTAACTTCATGGGATCTCTAGTACTGGTACTGACAGATCTAAATTTCTCTCTGATTAACAATGATACGTCAAGACCACAGCATGTCAGCTCAGCCAACAGCCAACAGGCTATGGTCTAGATCTTCACATGCACCTAACTCCTATTAACTTCAGTGTGTGAAGGACAACATTATGACCCATAACAAGTTCCTGCTAATTGTTTATCATCTTATCAACACCTGTAAGGATCTAGCTACAAATGAGAAATACTTAGACGTAACAATGTCTTCATGGTCTCCACCGATATCAAATTCCTATGTACAATCCTGTATCCACACACATCTTAGTTCTCATGTTGCAAGCCTACATATATATTCCTAGAGAGATTCTTACATTTGTGAACTGTGCAAGGGAACCTCCATCTAAGCAACCACTTAGCTGTCAGACTCTGCCCTGTTCCTCAATTAAAACATTGGCGCTCTTCTAACAGCTGCCTTTAAGAAACTGGAGTAGGATAGCTACTTAGAGAAATTAAGTGATTCAGCATTATACCTTGGCAGGCTGTAACTTAATGGGCCAGAGTCCTCATTTTAGTAACTATTAAAATTTATTGAGAAATAAAGACTTTTCGCACTGCTGTTTTCTTCAATAAAATGCATTCATCTACCAGAGAGAGAAGCATTTTCCTACTAACCAACATAGAGTTTGCTCACATATAATAATTAGATCAAATATAGGAAACAATATTCTTTGGTAAAAGTGGGTTACACCTAGTTTCCATTTTAGCAAAATCTACCAGTTATTCATTTTTCTGCTTAGGTAGGACATTTTTATTGATGTTAAATACATCACAAAATGCTGACCAAAAAAAAAAAAAACAATATTTAACAGATACATTTATAGAAAGGCTGAGCACATTGCCTTGTTCATGTAGTTTGGTTAAGAAGTGAATCTGTTTCTAGTGCTGGATCCACACTATCTGTTGCACTAGACCATAAAGCATGACATGTTATACTTCACTGTGTATTTTGGGCAGTGCTGAGCACAGTGCTAAACAAGAAGATCACCCATCATGAAGGCCATTTGGAGTTTCATAAAGCAGTCCATTTTCTCTCCTACGCTTGCAGGGTGCTGCTCCTGGTGGAGTATCAGTGCCACATAGTAACAAATTAGATGATCATAAAGAGGGCAATATAAGCCTCTTACAGAGCCGTAAAATTCTCACCGGTAACAAGGCAAACATCTGCGTGCTCACTGTCTACTTGGGATAATTAATACTTCAGACTGCTTGGAAAAAAAATAAAAAAATCAGAGGAATCACGATCACCATTTTAACCCCAGCTTCCACTGGAAGTTCCTTGCATTAACACAGATGACTCATGCTGCAACACAACAGAAAAAAAATCAATATGGTCAGATTGTGCAGCCTTCCAACTTCTCTCAAATCCTGTAAGCCCCAACTCCCCATATGCTAGCTCCTGCAGATGAAGACCTGGCTTGAGCAGACTAAGTGATAATTAAATGGAATAAGTGTTAAAAGTAATGACTAGAGATGACAGGATGAAAAGCCCTCCCACATGATAAAGCTGGTAACTCTTTAAAGCATTCATGAATATGACCATTCCCCAGCGTACCCTTACCGCTACGCCAAAATGATGTATTTGGAGTGTAATAATTAAAACAATAATTCCCAACAAAGTGGGAATTATGAGATAATTGACCATCCTGAAGTATTAAGCAAACTGCAGTAAAAGCCAAGGATGCTCAACGCTAAGGTCAATTACAGTATAATTATCTGAATGACATTATTGCTGTTATAAAGTCTGTTGAAAGTATAAAAGAAACTATAAAAATGGATACAGCATGCATCACAGTCCAGGGACGACAGGACAGTAATGCTGCTTGGTTGGATGGTTGGCACCAATTTTGTATGTGGGCATACAACCACCACAGACCACCTGCAGGCACTGCTCCAGGCCTGGGCAGGCACTGGCTCCTGCTCTGTCCCTCCAGCCTCCCCAGCACCCTGGGCTGCTGCACAGAAGCCACCTGAGACCTCCTACCCCCTTCAGAAACCACCAGCAGACCTCCTATCTGGGTTTGTCTCACCTGACCCTCTGAAACTGCTGGTGACCGTCCTGCCTCTGCTGCCTCTCATAACAGCAGGCTTCAGATTATCTGTGTGAAAAGGCCTTTCTTTTTTCTGTTTCAGATTCAATCTTCCCACTCATTTTGTCATGCCCCCTAGATCTAGGGCTGCAGTTGTTGGTGAACACAGCCTGGCATTACCCGCGGCCTTGTGGTTTTGCACATCATCACTCAGCAGTCTTCTCCCCAGACTGAAGAGGTTCTGCCTTCCCAGCCTTCCCTTATCAAACAGGCTGCTCCATCCTGCTGGTTGTTTCAGCTGCCTTTCCCTGTACCTCCTCCATTTTGTCTCCCTTGAGACGTGGAACCAGGAACCACACATAGAACCCTGGCACCAGCCACCAGACACAGAGCGATGACACTTTCTCTTTAGGATATGGCCTGCACCAGCCCAAGCCAAGGCAGGAATTGTCACCATGCTGCCATCCCTCAGGTCGTGGAAGAAAACCTCACTGGCTACCACGTTTCCTACAAAGGCCTGCACAAATCACATGCCGCCCCATTGAGCTCCAGAGATGCATGTGTGGAAGAGGCAAACAGCTTCAAGGAGCCCTCTTGCCTCTTCCATGAAATGGTGAAGCAAGTCACCCAGCCTTCACCTCCACTCCTCTTTTTAGAGGCAGGTAATGAAAACCGTCTGGAGCAGGCTGCCAGGGCCATGTCACACACCCATGGAGAAAAACTGCAACTAAGCTCCCACACATCAAACGTTCTTCATGGCTCCAGCTATAAGGGAACACCCATCTGTTTAAAAAAAATGCATTCATTTACACACTTCTGTACACACATGTACATTACTTCCATTAAACTGAGGGAGGTGGTGTGAAATACCGTGGGCTGCTCTGTAGGTACCGTATGGTGTTGTTTGTACAGGGGCTGTGTTCCTAAGGCCACCCACACCTCCACTGCTACTACAGCTTTTTGCTCTTATTATCACTATTACTACATCCCAGTATCCATGCCAGCTTCACTGAATTTCTGCTATTTGCATTATTTTAACAAATCCTCTCTTTGCTGTCCTTATTTAGGCAACTGGCTTTTCCTTATCCCATTATGTATACACGTTAGATTGTGATCACACTGATACAGCCCAGAACGGGCTCATCAAATGAGGAGAGACCCAAGTATTGTTCCCCACATATATCACCAGTCACAACGAACATTTTAAATATTTCCTGCTGTTTCCAACGTATTTCTCTAATTACCCAAACTGAAACCCAAAACCTAGTCTGCCACATCAAGATCAAGCTGTGTTTTTTGTCTCATTCACTGCCTTTTCCCTGTATCTGCGTTTTCAGATACCACAGTCTCAGTAATCTTCAGTGAAAAATGCTACTAACTAGCTAAGAAAGACACAGAACAAAGCTGTTTTTAATATCACATGACCCTGCTTGAGCTAACTGAATTGAGCTTAGTAATCAAGGGTGTGATAATTATTTTTAATACAAACTATGATTAAGATGCAAACTTTGAAGTTTTATATAGCATTTTTACCCACTAATTAACTTCACTAATTGCAAAATTAATGAAGTTAATTAGTGGATAAGGGTGTCATAAAAAAACATCAAAGTCTAGATGTGCAGTGCTGCTGTAAGAGCAACAAAATGGCCGTAAAAAAAGCCCACAGTAAAAGGAACGTGTGGGCTCAGCAGTTCATCTTCGAAAGACAAGTGTTCTCAGAAGTTTTACATGAATAAAAATATAGATATGTATATCCATAATGCGTATGAGCTTGTAATTTCTTTAAACATAACCATGCAACTGTTTACATGGGTGATCTGCCTGCCCTGCTGGTACCACTGTGATTTCTAATCTAACCTAATCAAAAGCACCAAAGTCTAGATGTTACAAAATGGGTGATAAAACGAACAATAAACCACTACAGCATGCATGTTAATTCTAGTCGTGTATTTTAACATACACTTATCAATTTGCTATGAACTGAGCCAGCCACACAGGAGAAATTGGAGATACCCAGCAATTTTGACATGTAATCCTGTCAGCGTGTGCTGCTGTTTCTCCGGTCCCTCCTGGTGTACAGGCACACAGTGGTGGCAGGAAAAGGAGGTGTTTAAAGCAATGGTGAGGGCTGCTGGCTAGCCTTTCACAGATGGATTTTTGCAATAAATCCTTTAAAATACAGCTTCTCCAGTAATCACTGGCTGAGGGACATAACACACATAAGGCCTAATCACTGCTGACACTGTGAGGGTCAAAGGATGGAGAGAAGAACCAATGCGGCTTAAGTACAAGCAGTGAAGTAGTAGAGGAGCATAGCTGTGAGGCAAAAAGGAAAGACAGGTTTAGGTTAAAGTATATCTTAGCACAAGCACATGAAGGTAGTGAAATCAAGGAGTGTGGCAAGAATAACAAGCATCCTTTGGTAAGCAAGATGGTTTGAACAAAGGACCTGGTTTCAGCAGGGAACAAAAGAAAAAGAAACAGACGGGGCAGGAAAAGGAGTTAAACACTTCTGATAGGTTTACAGAAGCTTCAGAGTTCACAGATTACATTTACCATCAAGCCCACTCTTGTCCACATCTGCCAACTCGTAAATATTGAATTTAATTGATGGTAACACAACCCAGGCATTGTCAAACATTCTCCCCTTTAATCCGCAAAGCAATTCACCTGATCCATTTCCCACTTGCTGTCCCTCAGTTCAGTCTCCTCCCTTTTGAACAGATCCCAAACCAAGACCATGGGCTTCAGCACACAGAAGAGCAGGTGATTTGGACAGAATGAAAAGATTTACAAGAAGGTGTTAACATATAAATTACAACTGGTACAGGGAATACAGAGGGTGAGAGCCCCAGGGCATATGCAAGATGCAAAGGAATTCTGTTCTTAATGATGCCAGAACAGATAAATACTCCTGAAGAAACAAGGTGTGCAAGTGCAGAAATGCTACCCGACAGAGAAAATTCTGCTGCTGGCATATTGGAAAATAAATGCCAAAATCTGGGACAAGCCTGCATATCAGTCATCACAGCGTACAGAATCCTAAACGTTATTTTAACCAAAATCAGAGACACTGAAACAGAAGGGTCAAAGGCCAGTGAGTTACAGAGATTCAGAAAGACTGAGGGTAAATACAATCATCTCTGGAAATCTGAGGAACAGAGCTGTGCCAAGGAAACACAGAACTACAGCTCTGCTCTCCTCAAATATTTATTTGGGGTTCCAATTACTGATCTCTCATGCTATTTCCTTCACCGGAGACCTGAAACAGTTTGAGCAGCTCTAGCAAAATAGAGGCAGAAAGAGAGAGGAGAGTGTTGGGAGTTAACTAGAGAGAACAAGCGAGGGAGAGCACGCAATCACAGGATAAGAGAAAAAGCTCAACCAGCCAGAGCATTCAATGCAGCAATTTAATTGTGGGCTCACCACCATGAAAGAGAGAGAGACAGATAACCACCAGCCTGCATTACAGGCTTTGATTCAGCAGCGTGCCACAATGCGAGGAAAAGCAGCGGCGCTCTGTGAGCATTCTTCAAAAGCCGGTGACGGATGCACACAGAAAATTCCCAACATCCAACGTATCTCCAGAATATTAACACTAATTACATTTCCATAGCAGCTGAATCTAAACAGAGCACACATGGTAATTTGGTTAGTTTTAGAACAGTAAGAAAACACTAAAGACGGAATGTTTTATGATATCCATTAAAGGCCTGTGTCAGTATGCTTTATACTTTGTTAAAAAAATATCTATAAGAATCAAGAAATCCCTCTGAAGAACAGCTGGCCCTTTTCTCAGGCTGAGTACCAAAGTAAAACTGTTATCCTTTCACTTTGCACAGTAATTAAAATGGACTGTACGGCACTGAGCCAAGCTGAACACGAACACTTCCCTGCAGTGGCTCAAGCCACGGGGGTTATAAAAAATATCGTCAGTACTAGCAACAGAGGTCAGGAGGTAAAAATACACACACATACACCCCCCAAATTTTCCATGTTAAAGTAATAACAACCAGATTTTAAGGTTTACCTTCTCTGGGGATAGCTAAGTGGATTCACTTTTCATGTGACAGGTCCTAACAACTTTCTCCAGGGATTTATGTCCCCTATCTAATTCTTTACTTTGACCGGAAGGATATAACCTGGCACTAATTAGCCTTTTTTGTTGCTGTAAAACCACAGAGATCATGTCTGAAGGCAGTCTCGTGGGACATTCCATTTAGCTGCTTTCAGCAGACATTCAGATCAGATACTTTGTCCCAGTGCCCCACATTTTTACTTTTGGTTACATCTAACACAGGTTATATCCATGGCAAAAGCATCAATTTGAGTTTTCACATTTCTGTTCCTTTCCAACGTATCCATACATATAAATTCTTCAGAGGAAAACGTTCTTTTTTTTTTTTTTCTTTCTGCCTGTCTCAAAAGTTGCTTTGCTGCAGAGATGACATGAAAACAATGCAAATGATTGTTTTTACTGAATACTTCGAAGGCTTCAAATACTAACGATCTTTTTCCACACTTCCTAACTTGATCCATCTCTTCCCCTTATTTTTAATCCTATTTTTTCCTGATTTGATAGGAAGTTATGGAGGATACCAAGATTACAAAAAGCACCCTATATTTCAATAGAAACATTATGTTTACTTCCACATTGCTTCAATCAGCAGCAAAGCATTCATGTTTATCTCGGATATTAAATCAGAGACTGGCAATTTGCTCACTCATCTCTTCCTGCGTCAGATCTTGTGTTGCTTTTGAAGACCAAATATACTTCAGCCTTTTCTAGTCTCCTCCATGACTGAGGAAACCAGAGCCACTGCTACTCCTCCACGAAAACAGAATTAATTATCCAACCAGTGCAGGTAAATAAAACATGGTTGGGTGCTACGAAGTATTGGAAAATTGCAGTTCATGGTGATTCTGAAGAAAAGCATTTTCTCAAACATCTAAAAAAATATTTTCCAGAAAGAAATCTTTGAGCACTACCATTCACCTCCCTGCCCACATAACATCCAAGCCCAGTATCTTTGCCTCACTTCATTTACACTCACCTACTTGTGTTCCCAAGACCCTTGTTCAGGAAATTATCCTATTTCCTATTCAGGAAAGCACTCAAGCAGTTGCCAGATTTGAGGCACAAACTTTGATCTCAGAGAAGTCACAAGGCAGATAAAGAAATCAGAAGAATGTACATATGTGCTGAACTTTGGATGCCTACTTTGTGCTACCCTGACTCAGGACCTCAGCTGGTTGCAAAAATAATTGTGCCCAAACTTATTTTTCAAATCAAGGATTATGGTAAGTGGAATGGATAGAAGAGTGGTAGGAACACAGATCCTGCAGTCAGCCTTAAAGCAGTTACATCAGTATATAATAGCACATTATATGTACAACACCTACTTTGAAGACTGAGAAAATAAAACACACAGTCCTTCTGCCAGATTTTTAGATGCATTACAGCTCCTGAACATCCTAGAGCTTTGCCAAGAGAAGCAGCAGTAGCTTTTATTTTTCTGGTCCTTTCATTATTTATATTAGACAGGTCATGCTGTTAATTTTTTAAAACGTTAAAAGCACAATCAAATACTAACTTCAGGCTAGCTGGAAATGTTTTGATGTCAGCAATGAGCAGCCAATACATTTTTAATTCAGGTTATAGGAGAGGAAAAGCAAAAATCTCCCTCTTGTACTCCCTACACACTCTGCCAAGTAGTTAAGTGTGATAACTGGCATGCACACATATGACCTTCTGTTCAATTCAAATGAGTTATCTCAGATAATTTGTGAAGACTGTTCTCTCTCATTTAAGTTCTTCGTAGTAAGATCCATCTTCCCCTTTGCTTTTGTTAAGGGAAGGCTACAGTAATCCCCCTAAAACAGCATCCTGGCAAACGCTCCTTAAATTATGTAATTCAGTAGGTTCAACTCTACTGTTACAATCATTTTCAAGGAAGATGAGTATAATACATTATCATTATAGCTATACAATCCTGAGTTGAATTTTCCTTGGCTGAATTCCTAACATTTTAATGCTGAAATTGATCTGTTTTAAAAACATCATGTGAAAGGTTTTTTAAATACCATACATGCTCAAGCTCTTTATTTTAAATGGTTTAGAAATGAGCTGGTAGAAATAAGGGTGGGGGGGAAATCTTGTGTTCTCTAATCTAGCATTAAGTACATTTTAAAGAACAACAGGCATGTTTCCAAACAAACTATTGCAGTGTACAAATTACCCAGCAGGGATGGAGACAATACCTATGGTGTGGCTTTAGATCTGCGAAGAAGTTGACATTTCATCAAGGTTGTCTAGGAAACCATTTTTAAAATTTATTTAGAAAACAAAAAGAAAGATGTTTATTTCCGTTTGGGATGCTTATAGAAAAGCTGGCTAGTAACAAGTTTATTAAAATGACAAGTTCAAGGTACTTTCCTTGTTGACTGTAAATAACCACCCTGTGAGCCAATTAAGAACACAGAGATCAAAGGCCCAAGCAATGCTATAAAACAACGAGTCAGTGTTAAGAGAAAGCTTCCTCAAGCTACCTTCAGTACAGGAAATTTCCTCTACCCACCATTCATTCTCCTAATGCAACAGCAAAAATAACCTTTTTCACTTTGCTGTGGAGTAGGTAAAAAACTTACACCTACATGTTACTGGACACCTAAGCAAGTGGCTTGATTTTATGCACAGTCAGGGACTGTTTTAGCTATTACGACGGATCCAGATGAGACTCGAAGCAGCTAGATGGTGAGAAGGCAAGAAAAAGGGTTGGGGAGGTGTATTAGGATGCCTGCCTCTAATTTGCAAAATGGGTTTCTCAGTTGGGAAGTGTTATTAGATCCCAGATTGCAGCAGTTTGTCAGTGCATTTGTTCTCCTTAGTAGCTGCCAAGACCGTGACTTTTCGAGGCAGAAGTCAGCATTGCTAGCAACCTGTGTCCCAGTGCAAGACTTGACTATTATTATGATGATCTCTGCACACATCAGATTCAAATTTGACATCAATGTAGGGCACGCTTGTCCTGATAAGTGAGTGGGGTCTTTTCACCGTGTGCACAGAGAACTGCCAGCAAGTCTCTCAGTAGAATTTAAGAAGCTGAATTGTAAGTCACACTGCTGTTACTGACCGACATCTGGGCTGCCTGATCAAGAGTGTACTCTGCTTCCTTGAAACACCACCTTGCTTATTCCTAGACACAGCTACATCCTCCCCTAGGTTAGAGAAAATCTTGAATTTTCATTAGTGCTTCCTGTAATTAGAGGACAGATGCTGAAAGCGCTGAGTCCATTCCCCTCGATTTCCACATTTCCACATTACTGGGTGGAAGTTAAGGAAGGGCTTTTAGCATTGTTGTGGCCAGTGAGATCGTCAGACTGTGCGTTGCTCGCAGACTTTAGTTTTGACAGTAAATGTAAATTTCCATTTAAAGACACCTAGAGCACCAGATGGAGCCCTTACAGTGAGAAAGTGTAACAAGCTCTTTCACAGCAGGCGTAATTGTATCCAGAGCTCCAGCCCGCAGATGGAAATCCTTCTTCTCTGCCTACACCATCTCCCCACAGAGTACTTTCACTACCGCCAAAAATCACATTCCCATACCCACCTGTGGGGCTGCTCCCTCTGCATACACGCCAGAGGACACGGGGGAGCACCTGGGAGCCCCTCAGCACCCCACGTTAGCTGCAGGTCTCAGTGGCATGCTGCACGGCATGGTGATCGACTGCTGAGTGGGTGGGTTAGGTGAGGGGGACGTGGCAGGCGTGCTCCCCATGCTGTGGCTCTCCCAGCAGTGCAAGGGGGTTCCCCTGATTCTGCCACATCTACAGCCCCCAGCACTACAGACGGATCTGCTCCACACAAAAACAGCAATCTGATCAAACCCTGAGGAAGGATGAGAGTTCAGCTAAAGCTTCTCCTCTGAAAAAATGTACAAAGACTAGGTACTCGGCTGAAACATGTATTAGCCCTGAAGGACTGAGCTGGCAAACTTAACCCACAAGAGCTACCATCAGAAAGCATCATCTATACATTTGCCCTGAATAGGACTCAAATGCACTAAGATTGAAAGGGAGGAAGGATCAAAAATCATGTTTATATTTGGGAAATGTAGGTTCAGTAGTCTGCTCTTTTATCTGATTGTGTGAAGTCAATTAAGCCTCTTCATGTCTCAGTTCATTATCTATAAGATAGGGATAATTTCAGAAGCCTAGAGAGCCTTTCTTTTCTTTATAGGGTTGGTGAGAGGATTAATGTGTTGAAGATTTGGAGGTACTTCAGTATTATGGGGATGGATCCATTAAGTACCTGAGACTGAAATGGACAAATAAGGGTGGGGAAGAAAAAAATATTCCTTGAATCAGCAAAAATACAACCACAGCAATCCAAATACTATAACAGAGTGGCTATACTCCAGCAACTAATATGTCTACAAATAGTAATTTTAGCCTAGTCTTAATTTGCATACATCCATATCACACAGACATATGAAATGTAAAAGAGGAAACACTTCTGCATTGTTTATAAGTCTGCCATCAGCAGAACTCAGAGGCTAAAACCGCTACATCTGAGAAGTAAATAAGTACCAAAGAACAACATTTCAGAGATTGTTTTTTTATTATTATTATTGTTGTTGATTTTGTTTGTTGTTGTTGTTGTTGTAGTTTGTTTGTTTTCTGAATTACCCATGGGTAACAGAATTAACCAGGAAATCTGCTATCTGCTGGCTTGTCTTTGAAATGATTTTTCTCAAATTAAACTTATGCATTTGAAATGTGAACAAAGCCAAACCTGCAGCTGCCTAATAAACTCAGATCTGTACTTCAAAATGCATAAGGCCATCTCAAAGACAGCCAGATGTCAGATGAACCTCTGATTTCGCAGAGCCAGTCTTCCCATCATCACTTGTTTTACTATAGCCTACTAAGTATGCAGCCATGCCCTGCTTTCTGCTACACAGTGTTTGCAATTACAGCACTCCATAAATATAAAAAACAAACAAACAAACAGGGTGTGTGTTTATCTGATTAAAATCCAATGTAAATTATATGCAAAATAGGTGCAGCCCACTGGCTTATGGCAACTTGCCAATAAAGACCTTCTGTGCTGAAGGCTTGTGCATCACTGATTTAGGGCATCATCTCTCTGTTATTCTTATTCTGTCTCATTATTTTACACTTTCCTATGCTCTATTTTTAATGTCCTCTCCCAACTCTGCTCTTATTTCTATCTGGATGCTGGCACTCCACTTTCTTGCCGTCTGATGCCAGTCTATGAAAAAAATCTTGCACTGTAACGCGTAATCACTTTGTAATTTGGTTGAGTCCAAATCCATTCTCAACCTATGTAGTACACCACTCATCTCCCTTCTTCTTGCTGCTGTAATCATTCACAACTATTGTTACTCCGATGCAAATTCTTTCCAGAAGCACTTTCCTGCTTCCAGGTCTTGGCTTCCCAAAACTTGTGCTTTCTCCTGGTAAAGCACAGCTTGGGGCCATTCTTACAGGTCCGTGAGCAAAGCAGATTAGCCCAAAGAGCTAACTCTCTGTAACCAAGTACAGGGGAAAGTGCATTTCACATGAAATCAGAAAACTATCCAAGCTTGATTAAAAAGCACCCAGGCAATGCTGTAGAACATTCATGAGTTATTTCTTTTGAATTCTCGCATAATTTAGATGACTCAAAACTGGATTTCCCAAATGCTGTGCAGAGATGATTATGGGATATATTTGTTTTGATTGGGCTTTAAGTCTCTATTTTTCAGAGATTTCTCACTTTTCCTTCATTCAGGGTTGAAATTTGCTATGAGAATTTCTTTAGCCCCCTGTGAATTCTTAAGGGTATTCCCTAAAGAGAGAGACAAAAAGAATTGGGGATTCATCATGCACAAGCTGATATTTACAGTAACACCACTCCCAGTACATGCCTGCTGGAAATAGCTTGATATTTCTTCACTTTCTTTTAATATTTGTAGGATTAATAACAAATTCAGGCCCTGATCCCACAGTATTTAACATCTGGGCAAAACGCTCCTTGCTGACGTCCACAGGGCTCTGGTTTGGCACAACAAACACACTGCAAGTTACAAAAAAAAAAAAAAAAAAAAAAAAAAAAAAAAAACTCAGCAATGGCAGCAGTAAAAGGCAATTTCTTCCTTATCTCTTTTTGTGCTTCCCTCCTTTTGTTGCTGTGAAGAGGCTTGGAACAATATGGCAACCATAACAAAGGGGAATAAAGAAAACACTCATGGATGATTGCTCAAAGTGGGTCCATAAATGCCACGATTACCTTGCTACTACGGCATTTGGTTTTAGGACAACTTGAAGCTACACGAAGGCAGGCAACAAAAAATACCTGCATATGACAACTTTGGTGCTCCAAACCATCAGGGTGCCTCAAATACCACTGGGCACGCACACTGCAGCAGAAGCAAGGAAGACCTTTGTGTGCCTTCAGACAGCTGTAAAAAACTGCATTTTCAGCTCTCATCATAGTGGCGTCTTCACCCCTGTGAACTCTATTTGCCACTTTCCAGTTGACCTGCACAATACTCAGAGGTTGATTGTTACAAGAAAACTGTAGCTGCAATAACAAATATGAAGCATCTCTCCTGCTAAGTGGTAAGACCTTCCAGATCATACATTAACTTCCTCCATAACCAGCCATGGTAACCATATTTCACAATGCATTAAATGCATTAAGGGTCCCATGCAAACAATGCGCAGGCACAAAGCTCAGAGCCAGAGACAGCTAGAATAAACTTGCACCTCTTCCAGGGCCGAAACGGCCTTTTCAGCAAAGATATCCTAAAGTAACTCTATTCTTCTCCCTCTATTTTCTGCCATCCCTCATGAAAGACTTGAAAAGAAAGGACAGCTGACAAAAAAAGAAGTGGCAAAACCGTGAGTCAGACAGAGGTAAAAAGGTTAGACTCTGGGAGCCAGAAACCACAAGGATAGGCCTCTTAGACATGTATTTTTAAATGCTTCCTTTCGCTCTCCTTCCTCTCTTCCTGAAAGACTAAATGCAAAATGAAATCATCTTACAGAAGGACAGCCGCTTCCCCCCTGTGCTCAATCATTCCAGTCACACTATGTTGTCCAGTAACCTGCATTGATAATTCCTCATGAATAAAATGCCAACATTATCATCCTCAGCTATGTTGTTGACATGCTTTTGCTATTTCACTAAAAATACCATTAATTTTCTGGCTTCACAACAGCTGAGCTACTCCCCATTTGAATATACAAAAGAGTATTTTGTTTAAACCAAATTAAAAGCGTTCCAGTAAATGACTTCAATTTTGCTGGCTATACTACTTCAGTGTATACTGCTCTATTTAATCCCCTCTTTTCCCAACTCTACCCCTTCTACCTCCCCCTCCTTTTCTTTCCTTTTTTTTTTTTCTTCCCATCCCTTTTTATACTTAATCCTTTCATGCCAGGAACTGGATTTGCCCAGCAAGACATCCACAGTCAGAAAGAGCTTCAAAAATATGGTGCCAAAGAGTTAAGGCGATGGTGAAATTGCCTCTGCTCTGTTTTTATTCACCTGTGTTTGCCAAAACATATTTAGCAGGGAGTAAAGGAAGCAAAAAGGGAGGGGGGAGTACACAAACACTGAACACACCTTCCATTTCCCATCCTGATAAGTGTCGACATTCCCCATTTAAGTCAGAATGAAAACCACCATTACTGCCAAGCCCTCCTGGCATCTCAACACTTTATTTGTTCCTATTTGTATCTAATGCTTTTGTCAACAGTTCAACAAAAGTCAAAGCAAACAACCCACTACAAACACTGGGGGTAACAGCAACAAGCATGAATCCTTCACAATTATCCAGCCCAGCTGCTCAGTGCCTGTCCAGGCTGCTTTCATTTACAACAGTGTCAACAAAAGGCTGAAACCCAATAACTAGGTGGGTCAATACTACCACTGTAAACCCTCCAGAGAAGGAAATGCTGTTCTCCTGCTTTACTGCTTCAGCAAACATGCAGAATAATTCAGTTAGGTAGACAAGTGCTTGCCTAATCATTTGTTGTCTGAATTATTCAAGGCTTTCCCCGTAAACTACTAAATGATGGCTCTTCAAATATTTCCCAGGAACTACCAGATGTCCGACAGGAGAAAAGGAAACATTAAGCAAATTCTGACACAGCAGAGGACAATGGCAACCTATGATCCTGAAAAGCATAGTGTTCAGAGAATTAATGACTTCCTATGCATTGTTTCTGGTGTTACTGTATAGAAAGCAAACAAGTTTTTAAAATACAAGTGTTAGGTACACGTCGGTCTATTAGTTGCCTGATCTTAATACGGCATAATCAAGGCTGCTGCCTACAATTTTTCTTCCTCTTTTTTCAAGTGTAAATTGTAAAAGAGCCCTCTCCAGAGAATATGTAATATGTGAATAAAAATAAGCACAACCATTAGTAAGGTGGACACAGGCAACGTGCGTTTATTCCCACATCTCTCTCTCCACTGCTCATTTGATCTCTTCCTAATCACCCACCTCAGTGTTTCTTTCTCCTCAGTTATCAGGCAAACGTTCACGCGCTTTTCTCCAGAGGTTTCATGAGGGTTCGTATTTACACTTTCAAAGAGCAGCGTAAACCAGTGTTACAAGGCATAATGTTTAAGTGGTATTTCATTTTTTCCCTCAGTTGTCTCTTCAGTGAAGGAAACAGCCACCTTCAGAACATGCATTTCCTTGGTTTTGTTGGCTTTGGCCATAACCACATAACTGCATTAACATACTGTTTTTAAACTTTAAGAAAATGTTAGTTAACAAGTATTGGTGCTTATTTTGATTTAATCTTACGTTTGGCACCACTAAGCCTAGATAAGAGCAACTGCTTCATCTAAGACCAGTTTACATATACATCAGTACAGTGTAGTGTTGGACAGATACATATTTTGAGCCAGAACACACTATCAAATACATTTATAAATATTTTATTTTTGACATCCACAGTAGCAGTCGTGCATGCTGAATATCTAGTATTCCAAAGAGAATCCCTGGCAGTTTTAAGACTTAGCAAAACAGCAAGAGAAATTCTGTCTGTATGTCAAATTAAAGCACATATTTTTGTTTTTATAATTAAAATCTGTAACATATTTTGTTTGTAAAACAGTTTTAGAGTGATTGCACTGTAACAATCTCTGGAGTTCTGTGTTGTCAACATAAAAACCTTCTTCAGTCAAAAAAAAATTTCATCCCATTCCTGTCCAAAACAATTATGAAACACTCGTCTAGTACGTAGATGCGGCTATGTCACTTTGTGATCGCCGCAGCTGTTTGTAGGCATTCCAGCCCTACTCCACTTGGTGGGCAACTTCAGTTGCATTTACTACTATAAATCAAACTAGCACTATTTGCAACACTAGGTTTGTTTATCAGTAGTCCTAACAGCAGCACCTTCATTGGTTCAGTTGATTAGCAATATTTGTAAAATTGTTTAGGGACCATGGGGACCAAAGGCACAAAGGAGAGGTACTACAGCACAAAAAACACTTGGCATCAAACGAGTTTCAGCTTGCACAAACCGGAGAAAAGACTGCACTGTCTGGTGCTAGATACTCTAAAGAGAACTGGGGAGAGAGAGAGAGGGAGAGACATTACACCAAATTTCCCCCCCCTTCCTATCCTACGGAGCAGGAAGAGGGGCCCCAAAATGGCAATTCCAGCCTGTGCCATGGCTGGAGGCAACACAGCTACCAGAAAACTTTCATGAAGCACACAAGAGTCCCACAGAAGGTCTGCTAAGTGCTTAATTGCGTTCAAATACCCCGCGGTGTGATATAAAGCTTTCAGGCTGCCTAGGTAGTGAGCATACAGTGCTTTTTACAAAGGCACCAAACTGACCCTGGACAGGCTGTCTTTATGCTGAAAGCAGGGTGCCTTTCCTACTCTAACACCAATTATGCATAGTGACAGGGCACTTGGAAAGACACCTTACTTCAAGGGAATGGCAGAAAAAAGGTGTCTCTCTCCGCACAAGGTTTACTGGTAATTGATTTTAAAGGGCTTATTTTCACATTATTCAGACGTTTTTCAGAATTCCTCTCACTTTTTTTTTTTTTTCCCCCACTATGGGACAGCAAAGCTCACCACAAAATATTTGCAGGTGAAAGAATTGAAAGGAACTCCTTCTCCAAGTAGGGGAGGAAAAACATAACATTTATTTCCTTCAGGGCCACAATAAATTGCAGTTTGGTGTTTTTAAAAGCAGCCCTGAAACAGAGGTGCGACAGACCTGTGGCATCAACAAAAAGAAATTCAGCAAACATCAGGGAGAAACAAGGCAAGCGAAGGCGCAATTATAATTACTTCGAGCCAATTACGGTGCTTTCCTAACTCCCGGCGCTGCAGCATCGCACGGGGAGGCTGCGTTTATTGAGGTCAGCGCTGGCTTTCAAACTCCAGCAGTGACCTCCGCATCGCCTGGCCGCTCGTTACCGAAACAAAACGAGCGAAGGGCTCGGGATCCCGCCGGGCTCGCCAAAACCCGTGCCGACACCCACTCGGACCCGCGGAGGACGAGCGCAGAGCTCTTCGCCCCCCCCCCACCCCCCGAATCAGGGGAGGAAGGCGGCGTGCCCAAACCCTTCCCTTCCCCGCCCCAGGCGATGGGGAAACTCCCCCAGCTGTCCCTCGGGAGGCCGGGGCACGGGGTGCAAACACAGCGAGCCCGGGCGCTCAGTGCTGAAAGCCCGCAGCTCGGAGAGCGGGGCGGCCCGAGCACATCAGCCGGCTGGGGCAGCGTTCGGCTCCCAGCACTTCATTAAGTCCATGCCGCCCCCTGCCAGCGCTGAGCTTGTTGCCAGCCTCCCCCCGCTCGGGTCTGGCGTTTTCCCAGCGAAGCCAGGGGACGGCGGGGCCAGAAGCGAGACAACAGCGCCCCGACGGCACCGCGGGGACGGAGCGGGGCGGCCCCGGGTCCCCCGGCGCTGAGGGAGGAACAAGCTTAAAAAAAAAAAAAAAAAAAAAAAAAAAAAAAAAAAAAAAAAAAAAAAAGGTTAATTCACAGATGTGCATACGTTTCACACACAGGGTGCCCCGCGGTCTGTTGCCAGGGCGACGGGAGACCACCGGCGGGCACCTCATTGGCTTCATCAAGTGCGCCCCGGGACGCGGAGACGGGGAAAGGACGGGGAGGGAGAGAGGAAGGGCAGGGAGCGATCCCCGCTTGCAGCCTGCAAAGCCCCAGCCTGCAAAAGCCCTAGGCTGCAAAGCCCCATCCCGCATGAAGCCCGTCCCCCGTGCCCGCCCCGGCCGGGAGCCGTCCCGCGGGCCGCACCAGCCGCTTCGGCAGCGGGACGGAGGGGAAAAGAAGAAAGGAAAAAAAAAAAAAAAAGGAAAAAAAAAAAGGGGGGGGAGCGCACCAGTTTCCCGGACACAGTGAGGGAAACCTCGCCGTCTCGTTTTTGGATCGCAAACCCGCCCGAAAGGAGCCGCTGCTCCGCCGCCTCCCCGCCCCTTCCCCGTCCTCCCCTCGCTCCGGCCGGCGACGGGGCCGCGATCGCGACTGTCACGACTCTCGCAGCACCGGCATCAGCAGCAGCAGCGCGCACGAGGCGTTAATCCAGCCGCAGAGCAGAGCGAGGAGGCGAGGGCGGCGGAGGGGATCAGTGGCCGAAGCGGCTTACATTCAGGTTCGCGGGAGAAAGAGCACGCAGAGACAATCATTTCCTGGGAAAAGCTAAAGCCTAATGAGAATTTACTCTGCCGCCTTTATTCAGACAACCAACCCTTTTGTGGCTAGGGCTTCCTGAGTGACAGGAACCCAGGGCCCCTTAATAGGATTTCCATATTATTTCCAACACCTGCCTAGAAGTTATTTGTTTACATTGAAGGAGGCAAGATTCTCAAATCAGACATCTGCTTCTGGTTCAGGCATATCTTAGGAAACCATCTAGAAAGAAGCTTTGTTGCTATGGAGACATTTTTATTTTCTTCCCTTAGTTGGCTGAAAAAACATTAGCATTTCCAATTTTTTGTTCTTCAAAAGGCCAAATGTCGCTCAAGAAAACACAGAACTTTTCAAATCGTCATGCAGAATAAGCTAATCGAGCTTCAGATATTTAATTAATTATTCGACTCAATTAGAAGTGTACCAGAGAGAGGCAGGAGGCCCGGTGTAACTTTCCTGCAAATTGTCCTCAATGGCTGATTCCCGCTGGCCAGCGTAATTGCTCAAAAACACATCTAAAACTTTGCAATTCATGATGCACTCGACAATCTTTCATAACAACTTAGGAATCAGTCAGACCACTCATTTCCTCCAGCTTCTTCTAAAATCAGCCTCAGAAACCAAAAACACTCTGACTGGGAATTTACTTCTTTCCCAGTGCGGGGGAAGAGACAGCAAGAGCCGTGTAACACCAGCATTAACCTGCTACCGGCACTCGGCGACTTCAGGCAGGGGATGGAAAGTTGCAGTGCGTTTCGCCCATGTTGCTGACTCCACAAGGTAATCTCTTCTCCTCTTCTCCCTCTAGTAGATAATTAGAATGCCCAATGAATCCATTGATACACATTAAAGTAAGGGATGTCTCAAATACCTTGGATGCAAAGGTCTTAATTACAACTCAAAATTAAAATAGGCGATTAGTGCTCAATGCAGAGAGAAAACCTGTCACATTGCTGGCATAAGCACATAAAGCAGCCACCTAGTTTGTGTCCCGCTTCAGTAAAAGTTGATGAATATTACGTATCTTCTCCTATCCCTTAGGCTAACACCTCTTTATCCGAACCTGCAAACATGTGCTTCATTCCAGACACGTTCACCCTGAGAAAACTGGTGTAAACACGAATGCCAGCATTCAGGGTATGATTTTAATTGCACACTTACATTATAATGAGGACTTCAAAAAAAGACAATAAATAAATCCATCTCCTTCCTCTGCTTCTTTCCTCCTAGCTATTACACTGTCAAAGACTTTGCGCTGGAGAAGACCTTTCCACCCACCTCCTCACCCCAGCAAACTTCCTCTTCCTACTCTACAATGTGAAGTCATAATCTTGTATTATCAACATCACAGTCTGTTGCCATGGAAATAATTAGACATGACTGCTCAGGTTAGAAATTACAGCCCATATAAGTGTTTGCCTCCTGGGTGAAGAGAGCATCTGGAGAGAGAACATTTGAGTTACCCTAAATCACCAAGTGGCAAAATAAAGTTTGATAGTGAGAAGCACTGCAGGAGCTCATCCAAATGTGGGCACACCACTGAGTAAGAGTCACCCTGCCGTAACAGGCACGAGCGAAGAGGCCAGCATAGTTTATATACAGAAGAAGGAAAAAAAAAAAAACATCGGGTAAATGAAGTGAAGACATCAGACATGGCAGAATCAACTAATTCTTTGATAGCAGAGTACATGCTGTTACTTTCATACGAATGCTCTTCACTAAATTAAAATTCCCAGATGACCTCATTAAAAAGGCAAATGATGTGACACTGAATGAAAGAAAGGAATGTAAAATTTAGTTTAAAAAAAAAAAAAGAGAGAGAGAGACATACCTGAGGTTCAGTTTTGTGTTTTAAAATCTGTTAAAAACCACAGACTTGAATGACATGCTACAAGTCTAACTATGAAAAGGTTATTAAGAAAAAAAAAAAAAAGGCAATGCCAAAAAATCAGCTCCATAGGATAGACCAAGACAACAAACAGGACCCTGCTAATTAATATTTGTTCTGCTTCAGCAGACAGTTACTGGACGAGACTGCAACAAACAAGCATGTCTCACCCAATCACATCATTAATCCATTCACGTTCACCACCTGAGGACCAGCTATGCCCTACAGATATTTATTCATCTGTTCCACATACAAACAATTACAACACATTTTCTGGAATTAGAGCACCTGTTACATTCAGCACAGCTTACATGCCCAGAGGCAGATATCAATTAATACTGAACAAATTATTGTATCGCAAGCCAACAGAAGTTACTCATTATATTCTGATAATGCTACCCTCAAAACACCCATGAAGATCAAAACACAACTCTTGTGGAGCAAAGTTTAGTTCAAACGTGTTCAGCTCAAAAATTACCACTTCATCATTACAGAAAGCAAAATACACGCAACGCCTTGTTTCCATACAGAGAAAGGCTCACGCAGAAGCCACGACACGAATACGAAACATGTTTTGATTTTTACAAGCCTGTGAAGAGCTTTTCAGCTGAGTGGTATTAAAGTGGCAAAATGAAATGATCAGGAAATAAATTCTCTAACTTTCTTTAGGCATGTAACAGATAACTATGTTTCTTTGGCTCGTTAAATACAAACTGAATGCAATGGTGTTTGGCAGGAGACTCATATCACTGGAGGAAGTCTCACTTAAAAGAAACTTGACAATTAAGATGAAGTCTAATGCAGTACATCACATCAGTTTGTGGTGTTCTTCCACCAGTGGAAGAACAAAGTCCAAGCAATGCGATCACACTTAGTAATATCCAGAATTCTGATCATATATGTCGGTCTTTTTTATTTTAAACTACCTTGTTCTTTTCAGAAGCATTACAAGTATCAAATAACAGCTGCAGGAGTAAGCAGCTTACTCTTACTTACATACTAAGTGAACAGAGGTCTAAACACTTAATAGCGGCTAACAGTTAGAGAAGCTAAATTGAGACAGGCTCAGGTTTTAGCAAGCACTGGAGCACCTGCCACCAGAAATGTAAATGGAACACGAGACTCACACCAATGAGTCCCCTTTCTCTGTATTTGCCACATGTATAATTATTAGCCTTCCCACAGATTAAGGAAAAAGTAATCTTACTGCTAAACCCACTTGAATTTGCACTGACAGACTTCTAGTTCACTAACATGTTGGACAGAAATGCATCTCCAATCTGCATTTGATTTGTTATTTCAGAAACTAAAATTATCCTTTCATGTAAACCTTTTTTTTTTTTTTCTTTTCCAGAGGGATCTCAAATAGGCTATTTTATTCCAGCCACAAGATAGCAGCTTTTAATTATTGACTTATTGTGACTGAGATGAACTCATAGAAATGAACAGTTTCCACCATGTTGGCATATCGTACTACAGGTATGGCCTGGCCCCAAATAATTTACAATTCAAATGAAAAAAAGAAAAAAAAAAAAAGGAAAAAGGAAAGATACACCACATGGGTATAAAAAACAGAAATGGATTAACAACAGACATGGAAAAAAGTTGCAAAAGTTTAGTCCCATGTACAGGGCAGTGATTTGAAAGACTTTGAAATTCTTGAATATGTTGGTAAGGGACGTCACTGGCTGTGACAGACCCAAAGCTTCATGAGCAGCTGGGAGCTTCCTTTAGTCCGGGTGTATCAGCCAACGCCATGGGAAGAGACTGCTACCACTTGATTACTGTCTGCCAGATGACACCATCACACACAAAATGCTTCCTTAAGCTTCTTCAGAGGGTAATTTTTACAGAAGGGGCTTTGTTACGGACCAGAGAAACTTTTGTCAAATTTGTCCCAGAGACAGTGGGTGAGGAGCAGGGCCAGGAAGAATGACACGTCTCCTGACTCAGCAGTCCTCATAAGAGGTGGAAAAATCCTTGCAGGGTGCAAATAGAAAGCAAGGGCACGCTGCAGCACTGCAGAATCATATTTTATTTATTTACTAGTTAGTAAAAAAAAAAAAAAAAAAAAAGCTTACTGCATTAAAAAGGGAAAACATCAGGTCTTCTCAGAAAAGCCACATGTTTAACTGTGGAGCTGCTTGTTTATCTTTGTGTCAAAACACATATTATTCTGTCAGACCCCTTAAGCCACCACTACACTGTCAGCACAGCCCCTTGTTGCCCTTCCCTCCCCTCTCCTCTGCCTTGAAGAGCAGACCCATGACCCAGTTTACTGCATCTCAAGCTCTTCCTCACTTCGAACATTGCAGAGGATTTGGAGGACTGAATCTGACACAGAATCAGAGAGTTCCCAAAGCCATCCTCCTCCACTGAACTTGCTGTGCAGATGGTGATCTATTATTTAGGAATAGCTCCTGGACAATCTCATGTTATCTGGAAGGTCCCTACTCGTTTTCAGCAGTGAACTGCTTGCTCCAGGGAGGTGCTGGGAAGGATGCAAGGCCGGACTCTCTTATCAGGCAGAAAGTGTCATGTTTAGAAGAGTGATACAAACCGAAATGGGACTGTGTCTGAAAAGCAACAGCCTTTTGATGCCAGCCTGCCTTACTCCATGGCTGCAGCCTCTGATCTTGGCTTCAGTGCTCACAGGTGACATGAACAACTTGCCTGCGACAACCTCCAAAGAACCCACAAAATCTTGCATGCAAAAGGTGTTACCAGCCCAGCTCTTCTCTTCCTCACCCACACGCTGCTCATTTCTCTCTGTGCTGAGCTCAGCTCAGCTCTGTGCTGAGGAACTGAGAGCAGCATTTCCAGCTGCTCCAGCATAGCATTTTCCATGGGCAGAACTACAGGGAGGGTCACGGTGAGCATAACTGGAAACAAGTTTCATGAAGAAAACTGCCTGCCAAATCAAAGACACAGGAAGTGGTAGCACGAAATGGCGAGGGGAAATGGGACACCTCAGTCAAGCTCCTCTATACCGATGGGCAGGATACCTTCGTTATCTGAATCATACACTAAAGCGTAAATTTACACTTTACGAGCTATTCTAAAATCTGCCCTGCTTAATAATCTGTATCAGCAAGAAAACACTTTAAAGTGTCTCTCACAATTAAACCCAGGCACAACCTTGTATAAATCAAAATTTTGCTACCATATCAAAACGTTACACTGGGGCTGTATAACGTTGCCCATATCCTCATTACATGCTACACTAATTACTACCAGCAGATTCAGAATTTTCTGCACATTAGAGGCTTTTAGAGGAGCTATAAAAAATTTCAGGCACCATTAATTTAAATTTGTATTGAAATTTCCTTTTGACAGATGGCCAAAAATTACTTATTATTTAGAGTACCAGAGCTGCCTGTTTGCACATTAGAAGAGGAAAGGGAAAAATTAAAAGCAAGAAGGAAATTTATGTCACGTTCATTACCTGTTAAATGTTAAGGAGCATTATCCTGCATGAATAAATTATTTCATACAAGCACACAGACTCCAGCTGCTGGCAACTGGCACGTTCTGGCTGACAAAAAACATCTCAAGTCACACAGCAGACGATCATAAAAAGCCTCTCTTAACCAGGAGCCACTTAAGGGAGGACAGATCAATAGAACAAGCGACTAACTGCTACTCTGGGCATCACTGAAAACATTTAAGGAAATTAGCAAACTATTTCACCTTGCAAGGCTGGCAGCAAGCCCCATAATGCTGACACACAAGCCAACTCACAACCTGAACACTGTACAAGACAAACATCTACTTATCATTTCAAAATAAATTGCTACAAAGTAGTGACACCCTCCTCTCAGTGTCAGAAGCTGTATGAGTAACAGTGCATTTGAATCATTCTAAGTAATTTCAGATGAACCAAACAAAATCAGTCTTTTCAGTATAAACACATCCGCAATACTCGTACCAGCATAAATACCCCAACATCCCCCAGACCTTACAGAAACAGGACTAATAAATCTATTTAAAACAGTAATTGGCATACCCTATATGCTAACAGTTCTCTTTATTCACCTTCATGAGTGAAAGGCTTGTGGTCTCAACTATACAGGTATGCAAGCCTGATAAAGAAAACGAGCATTTTTGTATTCTCAGATATATTTAGATATCTGCCCTACTTGCACTTGTTTGTTTGGATGTGGAGAAAAAATAAAAACGGCTAAAACTATTTGCTCAGAGTGGAGTGAACAGGGGGTTTTCTGCCGAAATCATCATTAATCTGTGCCTGGTTTCACTGCACAAGGCAATAATCCCAGTTTCTAGCCCTCGTGACAAAGAAGCTAAAGTGAAATCCAATGCACTGTTGTCCTGTGTCGGTGGATAGACAGCTTCAGTGCCTTTGCTGCTCACAGTAAAAACTGACAGTTCCTGTCAGCTCCTGGTTGTTATGCAGAACCACATGGGTAACAGCAAAACTGACAACAATCAGCTCAATTTCATTCTGCTGGGACAGAGCAAAGTTGCCAATGGCAGAATAGATATGTGGGGAAGGGCACAGGACATGTCCCCACTGGGAGCTGCTAGAGAAGCAAAGGCATGCCCCCTCACACAGCACCCGCTGGTGGGACAGGTCTCTGGTGGGGCAAAGCCCGTGCCTGGCACTGTGCTTCTTCTGACTCTGTCCAGGGCACATGAGCAAAACAGAATCCTGAGCTGAAGGGACCTGCGTTGAGTCCAACTCCTGGCTCCACTCAGAACCACCCAAAAACCAGACCATGTGTCTGAGAGCATTACCCAAAGGCTTCTTGAACTCCAGCAGCTCGGTGCTTTGACTACTGCCCTGGGCAGCCTGTCCCAGTGCCCGACCCCCCTCTGGGTGCAGACCCTTTCCCTAACCCCCAGCCTGACCCTCCCCTGTCCCAGCTCCATGCCGTTCCCTCAGGTCCTGTCGCTGTCCCCAGAGGAGCAGAGCCCCTCCTTCTGGTCAATCAAGATCTTTCTGCAAGGCCTCTCTATGTTTGAGGGAGTCCACAGCTCCTCTTAATTTAGTATCATCTGCAAACTTGCTTAGTATGCATTTGACTTCTGAATCCAGATTGTTTAAAAAACACTGAAGAGAGCTGGCTCCAAAATGCAGCCCTGAGGACACACTACTGGCCAGTTCCTGGCAATATCATCAAATGCTCCTAAAACTTGTGCTGTGAACACCTCTTCTGCTGTTTGGCCACCCCCGAGAATGAATCACACAGTTCTTAAATAAGCACCACTGAAAACTTGACAAATTGTTTGCAAGTGTTCAGTAAGACAGGTACACAGGTCTTGCCCTTTGTAAGACAAGCATCTCTTCCATTTCACACTCACCATCACCTAAAACCGCTAAATCTTACACTCCTAAAGATTGTGCAAGCTGTTCAAGCCCTACTCTGTAACTGCATCCAGCTACCCAAGGCTATGCAGGTAACCGTGCAACCAGCACCAACCGCTTCTGCTGTGAGTTGGTAAATGGCCAGTGGCAGCAAGGAAAGGAAGCTGATCCAGGAGAGGGCAGAGCCAAGATGCACCTTTCCATTTGCAGCATTAAAACTACAGCATCCTCTGTGAGACTTTGATGGTTATCAAGCACAGACGAGCACCCAGGAATATATGCTGAATTGCTGCAGTATGCATCACTGAATGCTCAAAATTACATGAGCTGCAAGGTATGTATTAAGGCTGTTTATAAACACTATCATTCACAGGATGGTGCACGTATCTATACCACAGAGTCATTAAGATCATGAAAACTGACTTCTGGAAGAGGAACATAGGATTCTTAGAGTGAGTGCTGCTTTCTGCAGCTCCTTTCACTCTAGTCAGCCAACAGCTCCTGAAACCACAGCAGGTGGGACCCTGCTTCTTTCCTGCAAGTGACACAGCTCTCCATAACTGCAATGCAAATGGTATTATGCAGATATATCAGAATTATAGTTTTACAGCCTCTGAAGACTTAAAACCACTGGCTAATTCTTTCTATCTCCTAAGTTTACACAGAGACTCAGGACAGTCCTCTTTACCATATGTGAGAACAGCCTCAACACTGAGAGTAGGCTAAGGGGCAGAGATCTGATCACCAGTCTCACTGGATGATGGTACATCACCTGCAATCCTAGCTGCATTACGACCAGCCACGGTCTTAGTGTGATACATAGCCTATTCAGGACTCTGATAATGAAGGTCACACCCTGGTTTCACTCAGTGACTTCTTCCACCACTCCAGACCACATGTCAGAAAAATGCATTGTGCAGCTCTTTTGAGCCTATCCTTCCACCTGCAAAATGGAGTCCTACCTTAATGGAGTCTCTGTCTGCATGCAGAGCAGCCCCACACGCATGGAGGGGAGGAGGCAGCAGCAGGGATGTGGAGGTGGGGGGGAAGGAGAGAGAAAGAGAAAAGTACTAGTTAGTTTACATAAAATTACACATTTATCATTCTCAGAAGAAAGAATCTTGATATCTGTTAAATAATAAATTGCACAGATGTTAACTTTTCTGTACAGTTAATTATTAATACCCTACAGCCAGATTTATAAAACCAGAACTCCACCTTTTGAACACACTTTCTGGCTACTACAAGGTAATAAATACTTAAGCAATTAGCTTTAGAAAATTACTTGTGAATATTGTTGTTTGCATGTTTTTCAAAACATATGGAGAGTTAAAAAGTAAAAGAAAGAAGGAACGAGAAACAAATGAAGCCATGTACGTATCTGGCAGCACCTACCTCTTTGGTGATCGTTATCATGGTGCTTCTTTTCATCTTTGATCGGGAGGTGGGACTGCCCCCCCAATGCGCTGGACAGTGCCAGAAGACCAGCACTGCTGCCAATGGGTGGGATGGCTGGAGGCTGCAAGCCTGAGGGGTGCGGAGTGAGCGGCACGGGCAGACCATGTCCATGTGACAAATGCTGGGCCTGGAGTTGTTGCTGCTGTGAAAAATGAAACACAGATATTGAATTTGTTCAGGGAGATGGGGGTTGTCTGGCTGATCCTATACATCAAACCTAACAGATCAGATCAACCCATACATCCGATCAACCCATGTATCAACTCTCACAAACATCTTGGCATTTTAAAAATGTCCATATGTTTGGATGCAACACAATCTGTAAACTTCAGGCTGAACTAACAACAAAAATAATTTAAAAAAAGAGAGAGATTTTCTTCAGTTTTAGTGATTTTTTTTTATTCCTCTGATAGAGCTGCTACGTTTTATTCTTGCTAGCAGAAACACACCACGTACATGCCTAATCAAAACATATGTAACTATAAAAGCAGTTATATAATGCAAAAAAAAAAAAAAAGCTGAAAATTGAGAAAATTAGTGTTAAACAGTTCTCCCAGCGCTACTGCACAGCATGCAGTGAGAGTTAATTTGAAAGAGAAAACCTGAATTAACAATCCAGAAAAGGAAACTGGTTGCAGCCACCGTTTTAAGCCCTTTAAGTGTCCTCAGCGGTACTTGAGCAAATTACTAAAGAAAATCTAATGTAGCAAGGCTTGGGTCCTCCTGTAGGCTTGCTCAATAATGCTGAAATAATTGGGCACTCTGTGCACGTTTAGTGATGCTCGAATGAAAAGCTAGAGGCCTGCCCTTGTACTCTTCTCTAGCTGCTGACTCTGTGTTGTGACAGGTTTATTTGAGTGGGACTGTGATGCATGCACCAGTAACTGCGCTGACAAGAGTTTAAAGTCATTTTTACCAGTACACTGGCAACACATAGAGAAAGCCCTTGAGAGGTTCGAATTGGAGTGCTTGACCTCAACCAGGGCTGCATCAAGCTCTGTGCTATGCTAACCATCGTGGGTAGATAGTTTGTTTGCTGCTACTGAATGGGAAGGCATGAAAAAAAAAAAAAAAGTTATGTTAAATACATCCCAAGAGAGATCTGCTTAGGTCCAAGACTTGCCCACTAACTGTCCAACTAATTTCTGTTCATACAGAAACTAGATTAGCTTTGAAATTTTCTCTTAGTTTCCAAGCAGTCACTTCTCAGGACTCGTGGTAAATCAAATCAGAAGTCCTCTAGGATTGCTCTCTTCCCTGCACATCTTCATAAAGGACTTTGGAAGAGGAAGAAATAAAAACTTAACTCACTTTGCATAAAAACATTCCATTTTAAACTCCTAATTGCGGAGACTCAAGTTTTGCTTTTATTTGTTTTTCATTTGAATCTAAATTCAGTTCCCACCTCACAGCCTAACTCTCTAATCAATCGAGAGGCAATAATACTGTTCACTTGAATTTTCCCTCCCCTCCCTAGCATGAATCTTTACATATGGGTGAGCTGAAAGTAAAAGAATGCAAGTCATATATACTGCACGCCACATAACTCATGCAGCACCCTGCACGCACACACTTTCCTGTGAAGGCAGAGATCCTTCTCTTAGTTTTCAGAATACAATCTAGGTTGCGGAATCTGAGTGACAGTAGCACGTACATGGCATCTGACTCAGCCCAGTGCCAGGGATGGAAAATGAATGACCCAAAAGGAAGGGAAAAAATAACACAAATATAAAAAAATAGGACAAAAAAAGACACAAAAAGAAAAAGAAACAAGATTCTTGCAGGTGAGAAAGAAAGATCAATCCTCTCCCTACTTGCGAGCCCATGTCACTCTAGTTAAGTGTCCTTTTTCACAGAAAGTATCAAACACTTTTTTTGTTTGTTTAGTGCTCTTATAGAAGGATGTTTCATTGCTCATAATTGAAAATTAACTACAACAGAATGAAACAAGAGACAACTGTTTGTTGCTTAGCTTTAGGACTTGCATGGGGCTACCTTACAGCAAGAGAACAAGCTGGCATGCTGGATTTGTGGAGGGAAGAGGACAGAGAGAGATGATAAACAGAGAAAGAATATGAGTAGACAAAAGCCCCTGTAATCCAGAATCTTGGATTTCATTTTAAACATGGATTACCCGTTCCTCTTTGAAAATGTGCTATAAACCAATGCAAGAAGATGTCTTCCTGAGTTTGCCAGTGGCTTTGATAAGAGCTAGAGAATACCAGCAGTGACAGAGTTTTGTTCTTGTTAACTCTTTCACTGTTGATCAAAGTATACAAGTAAGGGTCACTCATTGCACAGTTCTGTACAATCCACAGACATTTGCCTACCAATCCACCTAATCTGCATTATATGACCTCCTCTGTGGACACAGGATGGTTTCCAAGGAGCTTGAAGAAAACGGCCGTAAAAATGCAATGGCATTTTCACTGGATTTTGTTGGGAGTTTTTCTACATAACTCAGCCATACAGCACCGCAGGCTCTGCATCTTGGCTATGCCAAACATTAACACCTCCTGGACATAACTTGGGCATTAAGATTAGCATGTGCAATGACTCCTCAGTGCAGCTGCTTGAGATCACCCAGAACTGCATGGCTGGCCCAGATTCTCTTGGCCAAGAACTGAAATGTTTTCCCTTGCACGTTGACTTGCAGACACCTCTGAAAAGAACTGAAGAGAGTAGGTGAAAAAAAAAAAAAAAAAAAAAAACAAATCCACAGCTTTCCTGCCACAGAAAACCATGCATACAACTTTTCTGAAGGGACTCTGAAGATCTTTCATGGAAAGTGATGGGAACATGAAATCTGCATGGAAGATGGCTCCATAGTAACACAGTGCCATTCACTGGTACAGCAGAAAATTGGTGTGATTTAGTTACACTGCGATGGCACAGAGAAAACACTTTGGTATGAAAAGCAGACTGCTAACCTAAGTTAACATCCCAAAGTCTGTTATAGACCCACTTGCTTATGCCATGCAGTTGCAGATAACGTGGTGCATAGTTATAGATTGGGGTAGGACTGGAAGTTCAACAACATGTGGACTGGGAGTAGGGCTGCATCAGTACAGAAAAGGACTATGAGCTCCTCCAACATGTTGAGCAATGTTGTATGTCCAAAGTAAGACATGTCCAAAGTGGTCTGAAAACACAAATGAAAAAAATACAAGTGAAATACTGGGTAGACTTTTGCTCTCAGAACACAATGCCTTGTGGGGACAAAGCTGGCAATCATAAAAGAAGAAGAAGAAAAAAGTAAATTACGACATAATTAAGCACTGTTTTCTAACACACATACTCAAGGCAAAGCCAGAAAGTGGTAGCACCTTCCCAGCTGCTCTATCCAAACCTTTGAAATCTATTACTATGTTCAAATGTCTGCAACATTCACAGCTTGGTTTTGCTTTTTCACTACCCATCAACATCAATAGTGAGTATTATCTTCTAGACTGGCCTGTACACAGCTGCTTGGTTACAGAGAAAGTTAGAAAAACACCTCAATTCCTTACCCAATAGGCATCTGGTTAGTGATACAAAGTAGCAAGGAAAAAAAAAAAAAAAAAAAGTGGTCTTCTCTCTAGTCCTCAAAATGCCAAAGATACGAAATAAGAAAACTGACAGATATTCTCCCCACAAATATGCCCCTGTAGAAAGCAGGTTACATTCATTCTGCCTATAGAATGAATTTAGATCATGAAATCCGATACAATTTAAAAACTTGCAAGGAATGCCTGAAAATAAACCAATTGAGCAACCACACAATTTTTTGATGTTGCTGTAATGCTTTCACTTCCCACTCCTTCATCTCCTCTTTAATTTATTATCCTTAGTCATGTCATTTGTGAACTCTTAGCATATGGTTAACTAGACAACCCTAGAACAGTTGACTATAGTATGCATCAAATCAAGCATGCATTTTCATAACAGGTGAAAACTTGCAAAAACAGTACACCATGCTTTATTATGCTGTAAATTTTCTAGAACTATTTAGAAATAAAAACAGCTACAGTTACCAACCAAGAAACATGCCCTATAGAATGCTACTGGACTGTTTTTAAGAAATATCCAACACACAAAAATATAAGAGCAAGGGTAAAATCAGCAGTCAGAAAGAAGCCAAAAAAAGAAAACTTCACTTTTTTGGTAATAAGTTTTGGAAGACAGTCACTTAAATCAGTTTGTCATTAAAAAATGAATTAAAAATTTCAACAATTACCAAGCCATATCAAATAAAGATAACATCTAGTTGCTATTAATCTGGTTTGGGTTTTTAAATTTTCTGAATTTTCTTCTACTTAATCTACAGTGACAAGGGAAAAAATAATTCCCAAAGCCACGTCTAAACAAATGCATAAAAAGGCTTTGTAAAAGGTTCTTATCTGAGTATCACTAATTTTTACAACTGGAATTATAAATATTGATGCTTAGCTTAATTCTTTTCCCCACACATCTTAAGAGATCAAATTTAAAGCAAAATGTGATAATAAACCCACTAACAAATTAGCTTCTAATGCTCTCTTGTTATAGTCAGCACATTCAAAACCTATTTTCCTGGAAAAGGTTCAAGTTTTTACTGGATAATTTCCAAGCAGCTCTGTGTCACAGTAATCTACCACTTTTTCCTTTACAGACCCTGGAAGTGCGCAGCCATTATCCAAACAACCTGAACATACTCCTCTAACCCGAAGACAGTTCTAATGTTAACAAACTAACATCTCAAAAAGATATGTAATCACACACAAACCTGCTATATATACTGCTGGGGGGACACTAAAGCATCTGACTAATTTAGCTTCATGAAATTATTCAGGTGAAGTGACTGACTGTTCAGAGAGAAACATTATTATGATAGTATACACACAAAATGCTAATCAGGGTAAAGAATATATAGAGATAAAAACAATGGCTGGAGTACACAGTGTCAATGGTTCAAAGACCAGCAAGAAAAGGAAGTGCTTTGGCACACACAATTTTAAGCGTGTTTCAAATGATATGAATTTTTATCTGTCATGCCTGTTAGCACCCCCTGACATGATGTGCACTGTCTCTGTTTCCTTTATCTGCTGGCATACCATCCCAAACCAGTTTGTTGTTGTTGTTGTTTTTAATGTTAAGGTACAACATGGCAAAACAGCACAGAAGTACAGTCATGCAATAGCTCTTCCAGTGGAACAGTCCTGGAGCTATACACACATATATCATATGATTGGTTTGTCTTAAAGAGACTGTGTTAAAGATGTAGGATATGGCAACCTACTATCCTTAAGATCGAACTTGTAAGAGAATGATCATTTTGCATCTGCCCAATGTGAAAGGATGGCATCAGAAACTGGTGGGAACTCAGTACCCTCACACAGAGCTCATCTGCAGCAAACACAGTGCTTGTTTCTGCTCACAAAGGAAAACAGATGCACAGGTTAGAAAATCCAGGACAGAATGAAAAAACATAAAAACGGAGAAAAATGAGATAAATTAAAAGAACAGAAATAAAAAATAAAAAAATAAGTAAGTAAATAAATAAAAGCCATCAAGCAAATGCCAAAATTCTTCCTCCCTGAGAATCAGTATTTTCTGTCTTTGAGGATACTGATTCCACAGAAGGAAAGCAAGCTCCACTGAGAAAACTATGGGGGGAAGGGAAAAATCAATAGCTGTCATTAATCAGAAGGGGAGCATTTAGAACTCCTACATAAATAACAAAGAAACTATCAGAATCATATCTCTACAAATTGCCTTAAAGATCTTTAAAGTGATCTACAAATAAGAAGTCAACTCCAGAATCATATTGCGGGATGAAAGGCAATATATGCAGGGAACATTTCCGTTCTTAATCATATATACAGGAACATCTGTCAGGATACGTTTCGCCATTTGTCCTCCCTTCCCCCCTTATGACTATTTTTCACTCAGCGAAACAGCAAAGACAGAGGATGAAAGCAACAACAAAAAAAAATATGATCCACTACCAAATCAAAGACCTGTGGTTAAAGAGGACAGCATTTTAATAATGGGGGATGGGGGGGAAGCTAGTTTCCCACAAAAGGCCAGTGCATTTTTCCCCAGAATCTCAGAGTTCAGTAGTTCATTTTTCTGTTTGCAGGACTCCTCTCTCATTTTCACGTTGGGAGTGGAGGGAGGAAGAATTCGGCTCTTTAAAATCACTTTGTATTACCATTTAATAAAGGGCAGAAATTCTTGCATAAATCATGCCACTTAAGCTCTCCTCTTCCTTCTTCCCTGTCCCCTTGTTAGCTTAGGAAAAAGAAATTCGCATATGCAAGAGAAGGCAGAAAGCACCAAGTGCAGCTGTGCTCAAGGTCTTACCGTAAGAAACACCAGTGGCTTCACATGTGCTTCGCATTACAAACCTCTGCTTTAAAACCGTTTACAACGACCAGTGCAGAGAAAAGAATAGTGACAGCAGCAATGGGGTGTCTTCATTTACAGAGGGCAAAATTCAGATCTGGACAGGTGCACGCTGTCCTGATTTATCTTATCTACACACACCTGATTTATCCAGACACTCTATTCACATCCTACCCATGGACATTGGGAAGAGATTTTCTCTACTCTGGACAGATGGTAGGAAAATGGTGTCTCCACTGTGACTTGGTGTCAGAACCATCTGAGATGTATAGCTTAATAATAACAGTAAAAGCTAGAAGAAAAGAAATGCCACTGATCATACAGAGACCTGAGTTGCTAAATCTATAAGCGATTCTACCATCAGAGCTTTTAATGTGGCAACAGTAATTCACTTCTAAACTTCCTCACAAGGTAAAGTCAAAGAGCCATGCAGTCTTAGCATAAAATGCATATCACGTATCTCATACATGCATTTGCTTAATGCCTTTTTTTTTTTTTTTTTTTGAGTGAACCCCTAGTAAATCAAATTTCTGGATAGCAATTGCCAAAAAGCACAGACTACATAGCTCTTTCAGTTTTTTCATAGTTATAGATACAGTTTTCTCATAGTTATAGATACATGCTGCGTTGAATTTCAGCAAATTGCCTTTGTTTGGGATCTTCATGCACAAAGAAAAAATCTCCACAGAAAATCCTCCTCCAATCTGCACTGATTAATCCTAACCCCCAGAAAAGATGTGGTGGTCAATTAGCTGTGGTGCCAGAGTTTGGAAAATCTTGAGAAACATGGAGGCAGAAGTCAGCTCTCCTGCCTGATCAGATACAGCATGTGAGCCGTAGCACTCGTGTCATATGCACTTACTTAAGCATAACGAGCAGGGCCTCTGGCATCAGCATATTGGCAGTGGGATGTAATAAGTGGTCTGCACTTCGCCCTGAAACATGTTACTGACTGCTCCTACAGTGATAGACCAATATAAATTCAGTAGCTACAACAGCTTGCATAAAGAGGAAAATAGTGGCAGCCCATTCCAAGTGTAGAAACAGCATTTAAAATCCACCCTTGGAGCGTTTTTTCAGGAAATATGGAACCTGGAATTATTTACATTCTAATTACTTCTCTCAAAAATCCCTAAAAAGATCTTGTGTACTTCATTTTCACCTTCCTTAAATCAGGATAATGCTGCATATGGAAGAGATTTATTTAAATCAGGCCTTACCTATAAGGCTCTCTCTGAAGCTGCCACATGGGAAAACACTACAAAAAAAAAATAACTCTCCACTTCCTGCCCCCGCCCCAAAAAAGCAGTGTCTTCAACCCAGCCATGCCTCAGACAAATAATTAAAAACAAAAAAAATGTTTGCAGAAATGTTTTTCCTCCTACAATTCAATTTCAGGGATTAGGCAGTGTCAAAAAATTTGCAGACCATGTCTCACACATTCTCAGTATACAAAGAGCAAAGGAGCAATTAAACAGGGAGGAGTGCATTTCGGTTATTTCTTCAGGTACACAACTAACACAACCAAAAGCACGTACCCATTAAGTCAACCTTGTCTGCCACCTTCCCACTATAACAATCTGTGTACAATATACAGCAGCTGGCCACTTTGTTTTACAGCATCTAAGCTTCAACCACTGCTTGAGACCAGCACAGCCCTTGCACAAACAATACAAAAGGGCCAAGAGATGAGCAGCTTGTGCCAGTGCCACAACACAGCTGGGCATTTTGCTGCCCTTCCCCATCCTCGCTGAAGTTCCCATTTCTGAAGGCACACATTTGGCAGGAATGGCTTTACCACAAAAACCGTAATGCAGACGTTCACAGTTTACACAGGAAAAGCTTTTGCGACACCTCCCCATGGTCATCTCTCTGCTTGGGCACTGGGCACCGGGTGGCAAAGAGCATCCCTGCTCCCAGTCCGAGCCTCAGCCCTCCTCTGCCCAGGTACCACCAGCAACATCGGCCCACCAAGTGCTGCGGCTCAGCAAGAAGCACCTCTCCTCTCTTCCCCACTGCACAGGCACACACAAAAGGCAGGAAAAAAAAAAAAAAAAAAAAAAAAAAAAAAAAAACACCATCCGTGAGGAGGCAGAAATGCCTCTAAATTGCACACCTTCGCACCTAGCAGCAGGAGCTCTGGAGCACGGGGGCCACGGGAACAACAGCATGCACTGACGCTAAGTTTTTTATTATAGCCTGTGTGCACCTATCTGCATCTGAATACTTCCACAGCTTTGTGTACCTGCACACCTATAAAGTTGGTACATAATTTACTTAAACAGGCGTTGTTCTCCACATTTGTAAAAATGGAACACTCACTTGAAAATAACCAGAAATTACATACTTTCTGAGATGGAGCAAACAAGCACTTCCGCCTCAAACACAGGATTGAGATTTTGACAAGCAGTGTATTAAAGAAGGAACTTTATAGCTTGATGGTTATATGTCACAATACAGAGGCATCCTTTTTTTCCAGTAAATGCCATTTGCTTATTTTTAAAGAAGACAATAAAACTGACATAATAAAACAAAATGCTTAAAAATCAAACCAAAGCTTTTCTTTTCTTTTTTTTTTCTTTCCTTTTTTTTTTTTCTTTTTTTTTACTTTTACCCAGATGTATAGAATGGTAAAGGCAAAATCATTTAAATCATTTCCTTAGTAATACAAGTAATATTTAAATAGATTTAATAGTGCTGCTCCAAACCAATGAATTATGAGTTTAAAACCTATTAAAATGTAATGTTTTTTTCCTGAGCTGAGGGGAGAGAGATTTAAATCCACTGAATTTTAATATTTCAGCTTGAGCTGCAGGAGGTAGAGAAAGTCCAAATGAACTATTCCATCAGCACCATTCAAGCATGAACATTTTAATCAGTTTTACTTCCTTGGAGTTCTCTAACACAGTTTACGCTGTCATTCTGAAAGCACTTAACACAGAGAGTGTGAAAAACCACCAAGGCTTGTTATTGCCTTCACAATTGATGGCAAATAATTTTGCAGACTTCCTATCATTAAAATGTCACTGCTAAAAATTGAGGTTCAGCATTTCTTGTGCTAAACTGCATTTTCTTTGAACACCATCACATACCTGTTCTTAAGTTTTTGGTGCATTTATCTCTTTCTGTGATAAACAGGCAGTAGCCTCCATTTCTGTCTTACTATCCAAATGCAGTTTAAAACTGACTATTTTAAAACAGGGGGAAAAAACATACTCTGATAAAATTCTTATAAAGTTGCAAGTTAAATTCCCTGGCTCCCTTATTAAAACGTAACCACATTCACACAGCATGTTCCGATTATATAGTACAATGGATTTTAAAAAAATAAATAAATAAATAAAATTTTAAGAGAGTTAGACAGCTCAATTTAGGAATACAGGAAATGAAAACATCATTCCTAATTAGATCATATTACTGATTTAAGGCTACAATTTGTGTGTTGTTCCAACAGTGTGAACTTGCAGTTTTTAATTTAAAAACAAGGCAGCTATGGCACATGACAAGATCAACTGGATGCATCATGTTGCTCATGCCGATGCACCGAAACTGGAGAGGGACACTGACTGTGCCCTACTAAGTACCTCAAGCAAGAATCCTGCACCACACTGCCCGGGGCAAATACCACCAGATGCAGATTTACAATCCTCTTGCAGAGCATGCTTATGATACATAGTTTCGGTTTAGTTTTTCTCCCTGTATCTCGCAAGAAGAAGATGGATGATATTTAACTTGTTTCAGTCCGTCAACAGTTTTAAACTGAACATGACCTGTGAAAGAAGTCATTATAACAGTGTTTCATTCCATTAAACACAACGAGTTTATTGTCAGGAGAACAAGCAGTCTCTCCAGGTTCCAGGCTCACTTCAGTATTTTGCATTTAAACTGTACGGATCAGTGATTTGGTTCATTTACCAATGAAGATAGAATAATATTGCAAAGTTAAAAAGGTGCTTCATCAGATTCCATTAAATCAGAGAACATTCATATAAAAATATATATGTGAAACACAAAGAGAGACATGATTTGTGCACATTTGTTTCTTGTGCCATACTCCATTCCAGTAAAATCCATTTTAAACTCTAACTGTAGTTCCTCCACTCAAACGAAAAACAGTTCAGCATCAACGAGGTGAACTGAATATGGCCCCAAAACACTGAGAAATCTAAGCTACATTTGTGTTTCAAAAACTCAGACACTGCTTCTGCCTTCCTCCAATACAAAATTCAGTGGGTAATTAGCAGATGTCTTTTGAAAAACTATCAACAGAGAACAAACACTGGAAGCTTTTTAAATATCGGTGTTAAAAGAACACAAACTTTGTCAGACTTACCAAGCAGCAAAATAATATAAAACAACATAATTAGAGATATAAAAAAGACATGATTTCTAATTATGTGCTCTGCTTTTTTTTTTTATTGCTATTCACTTTACTTATGACAAGCCTTTTTGAGTCCCATGCTACATTTTCAGACTCTGAATCTCTCTAAGAGCAGGCATGAAATTATTGTAGGTATTCATGCAACTAGAACTTAAGCTCTCTTGATAACTTGCTATCTTATTTATTCAATTTTTAATGAATCTCTCAAAGACTGAATTAGATTACTTCCCTTTAAATCTGATGTACATGAAATTTTCAGTCTGTATTGCTCCTGTTTCTCTAAAACTAAACAGATGGCTACACAGCATTTTTTAAGTCAACATAAAACAAGAGTGAAAAAAGGAAGGTAAAAATCACTCTTCTGAGGGAGATGAGAGCTATCCCTTTTTAATCCACAGAAACAAAACTCAGATATTACAAAGATTTCAAGCAATGGAATCTCAATTGACTTGAAAAGATAAATTCAGACAGCAACAGACAAAATAGAAAATTCACTTCTGTCTGCTGGGGGCAGACCAATAGAAGTAACTGCCAGGCTCCCAGACAAGCTTCTAGCCTGTTTATATTTATTCTGTGTAGTTTAGCAGTTCATGAAGGCAGGGTAAACTTAAATAACAAGTGCAATAGGCAGTATCTACAATGCCACATGCTCTACATCAATAAACTTAACATTTACTAGGAATCTAATTACTTTTCACAGTCTCCCTAATATATGCAAGGGTGAATGACAAAAACGTACACAGACTGTGACATATTCATATGCATGCGTGTGCATGTACACACGCACACACACAAGGGTACATGCACATACACACCAACACTACATACACACATGCAAAGCAGACATATAAAAACTTCTACAACAAAGAAGCCAACCTTTAGCTACTTACTTTATGCAAAGAATGTTAATAGAAGGCAATATTTTTGGTTAGGTAATGAAAACTAATTGGGAAATTATTCATCTCCCACTCTCCCCACTGGAGCGTAAAAGACGTACAACAAATGTTATTCATGATTCTACACGACTCGCTCTGATTCACCCCCTTCTTTCTAACGGGTACTTCAGAGGAAATAAAGGTTACTCTTTTCCATTTATATCTTCTAATTGACTACCAGTGTTTTCTTGTGGTCAGAGGGATACAAAATAGAGTTAGAAACAGCCTATTAAAAACAAGCTACAATCAGACCACTGCTCTACACTACCGTCAGCAATGATCAGAGAGTCCTGATTTCCTTGTTAAAAGACAGAGGCATAATTGAAGCAATATCTTCACTTCAGATTGATTATTCGGCGACCCTTATCCACATCTTCACTCAGCAATTTGAATTTTAATGAAAGTAAATGGAATAATTAGCATTTCAAAGTGTGTTTGATACACTGAATAAAAAAAAGGAAAAGACTTTTATGTATAATCTATACACAAAAGAAAAAGCGTCTGGGAGGGGGCAGAATATGGGAAGTACAGTTGTAGTGTCTTCATTAGAATAACTTAAACAACTGCTTTTACCAGCTGCATAATTACACATGTGAATAATGTGCTATTAAGCTATGACTTCTCACCTTTATTTTATGTAGTGTGAGCAGCCATGGCTTTTGTTGTTATGCCTTTCCTCTCCACTCATAAAATGTAAACACTGTGGCTGCCCACACCCATAAACCTTGCAGGGCTTCTGTACTACCAGCCAATACTGCTGGTCGTAAAGCTTTTAAAAGGGGGGCTCCCCACACCTGTATTTTTAGACAACTGGGACTGGATCCTGTGAATGAACTGGGGAAGGGTTATTGTGCTTTTTTTCCTTTATTTAAGCAAAAGGTAGCTGAATTATTTCTTAGCATTCAGAGAGAAATGTGTGGTGGATATTTATGGTCTCGGGCCACCACACAGGAAAACACACGGGCAACAGTGAGGGGAATAAACCAACGCCTCAGTAACGCACAGCGCATCATACAAAGGCTATCTGTTAGTGTGGCTAGGGAAGCAGGCTGGCAAGCAGTATGCAAAGGAAGCAATGTGGCTTAAAAAGGACAACAGAAAACAGCCACTCCGCTTCAGGGAATGGATACAACACAGACGTCAACCCTCTTAGTCTTCTCAGCATAGCACAAGTGGAAGTTTTCAAGCAGCAACCAGCTTTTTACAAAGATCAAGCTACCCAACTCTTCCCCACTGCCCCCAGCTTTTGCCCACCTGATTGAAATGCGTTCAAAACAAGAAAGAAAGAAGAAGAAAGCTGTTTTCAAATACTATTAGAGCTGAAACAGAAAGACCACATACCCCAATGATTGCGTTCAGTTCTGCCATGGTCACTTGCTTGGCACGCTCCACAGCCTGCACCACTTGTTGCTGGTGCTATAAATGAAGATCAGAAACAGAATAAAATTATTTAAACAAAATACTACGCACAAATTTTCTTTTTTTTTTTTTTCAACTTTTTATTCTTTTAAATTATATGCAGGGCTTGAAATAATTGTTCTCTAACAGGCAGTCAAATTCTGTGTATAAGGTAAGAGGAGGATTTTATTTATGCTATTACTTGACAAGAATTACACCCTTGCCACCAAAAAGAGCTATTTTATAACCTGGCTATATGGGGGACCTGTCTTCCTTTTGTTCACAAGCACAGTGTGCTCCTGAATTTACATGCCACCTTAAAAAGCAAACCACTTTCTTCAAAGGCATGGAAACTTTTTCATTAAAAAAAAAAAAAGGCATACTGGAAAATGAAAGGTATGTATTTTCAACAACCACACAGTGCCCACATCACTGAAGGATATACAGATTCTCTTCCTTGGTACATTTCAAAGCAGCTCAACCGTAAGAAAGAAATTTAAAATGCCATTCACAATTCTGTCAAACACGTGAAAGAGAACTAATTATTTCAATCCCCAACATGTAAATTTTAATAGCTTTAAAAAGTCCATCAAAAACACATGGTCTAATTAACAACACAGTTTACAAGCTTCAGTGGTTATATTATCTCAGTTTGAGTGATACTGTATTACTGCAGTAAATTCAAAATTGCTGTATGCTGAAAACTGATTGGTATTTATCTGAAAACATCAGCTACAAATAAAAGCAAGGTCCTAATCCTGCAACCAGACTTGTGCCAGTCTGGAGCTCCACTGGTGGTAAATTCATCTGTACATGCAGCCTTGCAGGATCAGCATTAGGAGTGACAAATTGGTGCAATGTAGGGCCAGGGCGAACTGCAAGTAGGCTGTATGATAGGTACTGGGTGTGAATCACCTTTTATTTACAGCCACAAGTTGAGCATGGTAGGGCAGCCTGAGCTTGGACAGGAGTGAGGGCCCTACAAAAAGGCTCTATTGCACCAGGGTTTGGCACTCTCAGGTATGTCAGTTCTCAGTGTTCCCCGCACTACTATCTTTGTAACAAAGGAAAAACAGAGTCTGCAACACAGAAACAAAAATCGCATTGTCCTTTCCCCTAAAAGCTCTCAGAACAAGGAGAACCAAGCCTAAAAATCCACCCGTAACCACGAAAAATGTTGACCCCCAGCTATGAGAAGTGGATGCTTGCAATAATGAAAGAGGTAATCTAGAAACATTTCTGGAAGGTAGAAAATGGTTTTAAGGTTTGTTTGTTTTTAAGCAAAGAAGAATTAAATGACGGAAATGCCAGGAGAGCAAATAACATACTGCTGCAAACAGAATCACAGCAGTCCCATTTAGAGTTTTCTAAAGCTACAGTGCTAACATAAACCAAATCTGTCACTTAAGAGCAGCCAACATAAAGAACAAAAAGCAGGCCTGAACATGAGCAAATGTGTTCTTGGCATTTGGGAAAAAAACCTGCAGTGACTGATGTATCACCATCACGGATAACCGCTAAAAAGGAAATTACAATTCTCAAGCCTCGAGTTCCTGATGATGTGTTATCATCTCCAGGTCATCACGTGATGAGGACAGGTACAGCTTGCATCAATAATGTAGCTGAAAGCCCTGTGATACGTGGCTTTATAAGGCAAGGGGGTGACCATAAAAATTACAACACCATTTGCTGGTGGAGGTCAATTATATCAAAAAAGGATCAAGCGTTTGATCCTGTAATAATAAATAAATAAATAATATTAAAGAAAAGAAAAAGACACCACAACTGATCATTTGAAAAACAAAAACAACCCACCTCATTTACTGAGAGGTTTACAGTCATCATTGCTTTCCTAACATGCCCTAGGCAATGCCATTTTACATGGACATAAACACAGGAATGTGGCTCTTGATTTGTACATATGAGCACTCTTTACAATTCCAACACCCATTTACTTAAATCCTGTTCCCAGGGCCATGGGGAGGAAAAGAAAAACTTTTGAGGAACCTGCAGAAAGCTGGCCTAAAACATCAAAGCTATTACGGAAATGACTCCAATTTCCATCCAGGCTTTGAAAAAATAAGTCAACTCCACAACAGTTTAAATGGTTTCTTTTCCTTTACAGCAAATGTACAAAGAATGTCTCTGAAGAGTATTTGGGAAAAACATCGTTTCATTCCCAGGTGAGAAGAACAGAAGGTGGAAGGGTCAAGTACCAAAATCTCACTTTAAGATTTTTGCTGAAAAGCATTGTAAGACAGAAATTCCCTAAGCAGTCTCACAAGGCATCTTTCATTGATTCTAATAGGTTTGGGATCAAGCCTTCATAGAGAGGAGAAAACCCATGGGCCTTATAACACTGAACCTAAATTAGGTATAGTAGAAACAATTAAAACTCTCTATTGCTAGCTGCTTTAACATTGATTTAATCTTCAGTGGCACGGTATGCACAACACCCAAAATAGATGGTCTGTAATTAGCTTCTCCATCATTTCCAACTCAGCACAGCAACCCACTCTCATCCAACTTCCTCCCTGCTCCTCGACACCCCACCGGGGGCCTGTCCCCAGCAACCCATAAGCTACTTTTGAGTCACAGATGCAAACAAAACACACCAGAGCATCACAGCAAGAGAAAACTGAGCAGTCCCTGCGCTGACTTGCACCTTCTTGGCACGGGGACCCCAACTTATTTGTCCCCTTGTAAGGGAGCAGGGGGATCCACTTACTGACCACAGCCCCGTAATGGGTAAAGACCTCTAGATCTAGCAGAGCAAACAAGAAGGCACAGGGCAGCGCTGCGGGGTCCCAGCACAACCCGAAGCCCAGGTGAGGGGCAGGCAATGCAGACACTGAACAGGGCGGCAGCACGGAAGGACAGACCGCCCCACTTCCAGACGGATGTTTGGAGGCATTCTGCTGCAGCACCATGTTAACACCACACAGTAGCCTGCCCCTCAAGTGGTAATGGAAAGGTTTAAAACCAAGTAAGAAATAGAGAAATAAAAAAAATGTGACTTTTTTTTCTTTTCTCCAACCGAGAAAGACACGGGTTTGCAGCTTTCACGCACACTTTAATGCTAGCCTTCCTCCCTGCACACAAGCAAATGACAAACTGGTTTTCTTCAGATATGAGAAAACAGTATTTTGCATCGCATTTAACAGGCCAGAGCAATGAACTCAATACCCTGCGCCCTGCCTGTCACCCTGACTAGTATCATTTCTCGTTTTTAACTTCTTCCCTGTCTCTTCTCTTCATCCCTTTCTGTTTTCTGTAATGAACGGTGTCTGCAGTTGCCTTCTGTTGGAAAATCTTCTCCTTTCAGTCTCATGGCGGGTAGCAACAGAGACCACAAGTAGGATGGAAGCGTTTTCACCATCATATTGTCTTATCACACTGTCTGTCACCTAGCCCTGGCTCCTGCACATGCATTGCAGCATGGTAGAAAATACCTGGTTTTTTTTTGTTGTTTTTTTTGTTTTTTTTTTTTTTTATAACATGTAAGAGCTCCCTGCTGCTTCCAATGACAGGTGAGCCATGCTGATGGCAGCCAAGCAGCAGAAATTCTTCCTGACAAGCATGCACAGGAGCTGGTGTTAAAAATACTTAATTCCAGCCTTTCTCAGCACCACTAACAAAACCTGATGCAAAACTCGATGAACAATTGACTTTGCAGAAGCAAGTGGATTCTGCTATGTTTTATTCATATTATTTTGTTGTTGTATTATCTGTTTAGAGGGAGTACAGACCAGGTCTTGCTTAAGAATTGCGGCAGTGTCATTCTGAAAAGCCTGATCTAGAGACAGCATAATGAGATGAAGCAGTGCTGAAAACACTAGTGAGAACCAGAGAGAAAAAACACTTTTACAGTGGAGTACAGCACTCTTAGAAAACTAAAAGGGACCAGCAGGGTCACTGAATCCACGCACTGTAACTCAGACAAGAGATAACAACCACTTCATAAAATCCTAAGAAAACTACTAGTGATATATGCATAAATTGCTAATAAGATGCCTTTCTTGGTAGAAGGATTACAGATACCTGACAGCTCCCTTTTACTTGTTTCAGCTCTAGTCTTGGGCAAGCCCTAGATGGAGGCAGATAGTTTTCTCAGAGTTTCTCAGCCTCTCATATCCCAGACCAACAACTACTTCCTTTTGAATAACATTTAAGGACTCTTGAGCAGAAAAGACTGGATTTGGTAACACATGCAGCATTTCATTTTTGTGTGTTTATTTGCACATTGTTTGGCATTTGATCGTGCTTCTAAGTAAACATGACCACCTTATTTTGCATGGGAAACTGAAGACCTCTATTAAAGAGCAAGTTGTTGGCTTGTTATTATCTAAGTTGACTGGTACTTGGAAGGTATAGTGAACCTTCAGAAAATGTTTCTCATAGCTTCCTCCAGTCTACATAATGCTTGAAATGTGGCATGAGTCGACATGGGATAATCCTATGAACATTTGTTTGGCTTCTCAAGCAACGTTTGTAGCTTGTGCTGAGCTCCAGACTGCCACGACTACTTTATTAGCTGTAAATCAGTCAGCTTGTGGTGCGTCTGCATGAATATAAACACAGTCAATATTTACTCAAAATCAGGTAACCATGATATAAGAGTAACAGTAGTCACACTGAACAAACACAGCACTCCAGCACATGAGATCATTTGCTTCTCAGGGCACACTATCAGGGTCGAAAGGCAATAGTCACTGGTTGCACCCAGTCACACACACCATGTTGACCAGACAGGAACCAGACTCCACTTGAAAGCCGCAGGGTTATGCAAACGCCATGCTGTGCTGCAGCTGGTACACTCAGCAGAGAAGAAGCATAAATTAGCAGAGGCATAATTTACAGCTTTAGACCCCAAATGAATAGTGTCTAACTGGCTAGATCATCAAATGATATGAACATCAGCTACCTATGCCAATTGCAGCCAATCTACACTAAGTTAACTGAGTGCTAACAGCTACTCCAAGTATTTACCTACAGCTTGTAGGCACCCCCTTCCTCATATATAATAGAAAGTACTTTGAACACACCGATATCTTACAACATCACACAGAGGTGGAAAATGGCTGTTGCAACACAGGAAGTCTGCAACAGCAACAGAAATTGAACGCTGATCACCCCTGAGGTTCATCTCATGCCCCGACCACAAAGTCATTCTTTCTTATCAAAATGGGAAGCTTGTCTTTCTTGAGGATATTCTTTACAGTCTTCCTCAGCTGGAGTCAACGTAAAAACAAGGTACCACTTGACTGCATATTTAGGCAGGTTAAAAAAATTATTTTCAAGGTATACTTAGGTAATCTACAGCACTGTAAAACTAACTCAAGTTTTGTGTCTGGAGAACTTCCTGAATATTTTACTGGATTGCTCCTTGAAACAAAGCAGGCAGTAAGGCACAGTAGGGTGACGTATTGTAATTGCATCCTTTTCATGAGATCTCTAGTGATTTTGGCCACGATTTCTTACTTCTAAGTGAGTTATCGCAAGCCATTGATTCCTTACAAAGTTAACAAGCAATAAGACAAGTTAACCTGGTGCTATTATGAGGCAATAATGTTGCCATCAGTGCATGTAACCACTGTATTTTGTTCATTTTTCCCTCAGGCACAATACAAAGGAGTCTGATCACATTTTTCAGCCACTATTCCACAATTAGACTGTATGCAAACTGCATAAACAGCAAAAGCATGCTGCAATTCAATTCTCTATTAATCTAGATGATGAAATAAAGAGGCTTCCATTAAGACTCTCACTTCTTAAAGATACAAATTAGATAGAAACCAAGACTAGCAGAACACTCAAAACTGGAGATCAGTTCTCTTTTGTCTCGTCAGCATATGCTGCCAAAATAACCTGATTTTAAGAAGTGTTTGTACTTATAGAAGTCATGCAGTCACCAGTATTTTCTTAACCCTGATATGAAAACTATCACCAGCAGTGGCACTGTCAAGAAATGTGAAAAGTTTTTTTGCACTTCCCGTTTCAATCTTTCTTTGCTGTCTAGCCCTGCTCCCTTCTTGCTAGATGAACTAAAAAACACGTTTGCCTCCAAGCAAGACAAATGTGTACACTGCCTTTTTGGAAGTGTTCCCTTTGTCTTTGTCAATGCATGTAAAAATGCTGAAGTTGTGAACTTTTCTTGACCTCTCCATTTCCTTTGTAGCCTGAAGAGCTTTGACATCACAGAGCATACACAGAGAAGCAGATGTAGGACTTGGTAAACAAGACATGCAAACAGGTGAAGAAAAGTTTATGGGCCGTGGTTCTGAAAAGCAAAGGCTCACTAGCACAGAAACCGTAAGAGATACTGTTTTCAGATCTAAAAACTTAACTCAAAGCTTTGATTTAAAGCCTAAAAAAGAAAATGGTGGTCACAAACCATACTGACAATAGTGCACTTAAGCCCTTACTGAATGGTACAGTACCCATGACAGAAGCGGGACAACATCATTTACTAAATTTACAATCCGCATCATCTCTGTTGTCTATCTATATAGTTCTTACAACAAGCATATTAGTGAGAAAGTCACTGAAATGGTTAAGATCATGATTATATTAAAATTATGTTCTCCATGCCTGGCTTGATGGCCAGGAGGTTGTCAAACAGTGATCAGAGACTTTAGCTTATAGTTCAAAAGTTACAACATGTGAGCATCACAAGGGAGGTTCGCATTGACTGAGGAAAAGCAATAAGCATGATGTGAAGCCATCACAATGCCTCCTCTCTCTAATACATGCACTTAAACTGTACCAATACCAGCTTTCAGAAGAATGACTCCAGGGTGATTTAGTACCAGGGAGAGAAGAGCATGGTGCAAAACAGAGCAGAGAAAAAGGAGAGAGTCTGTGCTCACCTATGTGGGATGCCACTAACACTTAAGCTCAAAACCTCACTGCCCTTTTTTTGTGTCTTTAAAAAAAAAAAAAAAAACATTCCACATAGATGGGGTAGACACTAACACTTTCAAAATCAGAGCCAAAGGCCAGAATTTAGCAGTCACTCTGAAAAAAACACATCTCACTTCAGATGTACTCCCTGGCAAGAACCAGACCCACTCCAGGAAAAACAAGCTAGGTTCTGGAATCAGATGGGCAGAACAGTGCAACTTGCTTGTGTACCAGAGTTCTGCTTAGGATTTCATCTGAAAATAGCAGTACCAGTAGTAGTTTAGTGGTACAGAGTTTCTAAACACTGTATCACATACTCAGGAGAAGATGTCTCTGTCATGGAAATACTGATCGTGTGCCTTCGCCAAGATCACAGCTTTGCCTGCCAAGTACTCACCCCTGCCTTTGTTTCAAAATCGTGACATTTTCGTGCTTGCTTTAGCATGAGTATGAATCAGCTTTACACTTCATTTTTATATGCCGTGTTATTCCTGCGCAGCAAATAAAACCCCCTAACTAGAAGTACAGCGATTCCGTAGCAGTTGAAGTACAAAATCAACAGTTACCCATTTTAGATCCATGCAGCACTTGAATTCTGGTCCCCCAGCAATCTAACTAGATCATTACACATCATTTAGTTTCCACAAACCCATCTTTATAGGCAAGGAGCACTGCTGCACTCGCAAACACTGCCAGGTCCTAGTTTTGATAGCGTCATTCTCGTTTCAGACGCAGGCAGACGCGGGCACATGTACACAGGCAGCATCAGCCGAATGCTGGCACAGAGCACACGGCCCCTGGTATGTAGCAGGATGAGCAGCTCTCTTGAAATGCAATGGCACTTTACGGGCAGCTGAAAAGGTGGTGGAAAGAGCCCTAGCATATTCTCAGGCATGGATATGATGTTTTATGTATGCAACACAAAGAAATACAGCTTCCAGCTTTGACTTCTCAGCTACTGAAGCGAAACCACACGTTAAACAGATGCGCACCAGCGGGCACTGGCAGACCCCACCTCCCAGTCCCTCTCCCCCAGTAGGGTGGGCAGGGGAAGCCATCACGCACCCGACATCTCCTGTCATGAGCCACGCTGCCATTTCACTTTGCACATGCCTGCAGCTCCGAGGCTCCCTTGCTAGCTCCAACCAACTCCCCCAAATCCCAGTGCCCCTCCAAGTATCTACCGCACACTCGGGATAATACTGACAAAGAGTAATTTGGAGAAAATTAGTGCTTAGAGAAATTAGCTCACAGTGAGTTTCAATCTTCTGTCTATATTCCCCAAATACACAGAAAACATAAAAGGATTTATGGTAATAAGTAATCTGGGATGCGGAGAGAAAACAGGCAGAAAAAAAGCTGCATTTGTAGGTCTACTCTGTTGAGCACCACTACTTGTTTCACCAAAACAGAAGTTTCTGCCAAACTTTAAAGCTCGCTGCCAGGAATGTAGCACAAATCATGCCTTTCTAGTGTTTTTGCAAGCTACCCTCTGATTTCAGATTGACAAAGTCAGAATTGTGAGCAAAACTGCATTTGTGTGTGACAGCAAAGTATTTAAACAACTAAAATTTTGCTTAACACATTACAACACTCTCCATTTCATAAACACATTTAAATGATATTATAATAGAATTGGAGAGGATAATTAAGTTACAATGAGGACAACACAGTGGAAAGTCATCTACAAGCACTATGAGATTCATAAATGAACAGTCTCAACACAAAGTCCCATTTTTATAACAGATATGATGAGGCAACTGTTTAGATTAGTACCAGTGCAGACTACTACCTACCTCTTGGGACAGGAAGGGAATAACTTGTGCACATATAGCATTCAGCCTCTTGACAATTTCTGCCTGCAAATGACAAGAAGAAATAAGTTTTAATTATATAAATTCTCAGACGCAACTGTTATCCATGAGCACAGGACATATTTTTGTTTGTATCCATCTCTAGCCATCTTCTGGCTAGGATTGCTTAGCAGAAGCATTTGGGAGCCGGTTCAATAGTTCCTAGCAGACAGTCATTTCTGGCTAAAAAATTCTACAGTTTAGAACTTCCATATAATACAAAGAGAAGTTAATTTTCATTATATAAACAAACACATTTGTTTTTAAGGAAAGACTCTTCATGAGATTTAACAAAAAACAAAAGCAAAATACCGTGTGTTGCACTAAAATCTCTCCTAAAAGGCAAAAGGAAGTATCACTTCAAATTACAACAATGCCACTGTAAGTGAAGGGATCAGATAAACCAAATATTTCTATATGTACACTGGGAGAACATTAGCAATACTACATACAACTTCACTGATAATAATTTTACACATATTTTATAAATTTGTATTTATATATTCTTACATAATTGTATCATATTTTTGCCATTATCAAATCCAAGGTTAACAGTAGTTACTTTCATGATACAGACCATAATCATGATCAGAAACGGATAATATATGATGCTTTATTTCCACACTGCAGATCAATTCTTATTCTGTGTATCTAATCTGCAAATCTCAATAGAGACAGAGGAGATTTGGAGAGATAACACAAGAATTACAGCTTTAGTGACAGAATATTTAAGGCGATGTAGACTTCCTTACAATAAATTGTAACTTTCTTATAATAAATTATAACCAGGACCAGTTCTTCATTATACAGTAGGACAGAATGCTCTTCCTCTTGCGAAATCACTAAGCATATGACAAAGACGTATAAACTTGTGCAATTTGGGCTTCCTTCTTTTATCAGCAACCCCTCTGGCCTTTTTGCTATGCAGTCTCTTAAATTGCACAACCTTAGAAATGAACCGACAGAACAGAAAGGCCCAGAACTAACATTAAAAAAGACAGTACTACACAGAAAATAAACCCGTGTTCAAGGAATATTACAGTTAGACAGCTACATAACCAGAAGACATGGAATGCTGGAGGTAAGGGCACGTGTGAAACTAACTCTGCCCCCTTGTGCGTACTGTGACATGCTCGTGTTTACACATTCTACTTCTCAATACAATTTCTTCATTTCTCCAAAATCCATTTAAACTCCCATAGGTTATTTATGTATCAATCTCAATGTTGCACTGTCCCAGCATCTTCTCACTGATCTTCATGATTTATGCAAGTCCCCATCTCACTAAAGTTATGCATTTTAATACATGTTTGACATTCATCTACTGGACATTTTCTGTTTTACCAGCAAGCATAGACACCTTAAATGACACTTGAGAATATGTTCATCACAAAGCTAAATTGTCTGCTGATTCCAAAGGTCTACACATGCCTATAATATCAAACATGCTACAATGTAAAACCTAAATACTCCTTTAAATAGACAGTGTTTGCTATTTCATCCTGAGATTTATGAACTGCTTGTTACATTAAGCAATACAGAGAGCTACGAGATGTGTGTGTCTAAGCTTCAGCCAGAAAGGCTTCGTGATCTAGTACTGCATTATTTGAGAAGCAATATTTGATTAAGGAATTGTAGACTGTAATACAACGCACTCTTACAAAGTACCTGTGCTGTAGTAGTTCAAGCACCATTAATTCAGTCATTTCCAAATTTTGGGTCCCAGCCACATTTTTTTTCCCCTAAGGAATCTCCTGAGTGCCTTAAAACCAAAAAGAAAACTACATGTCCTGCTCTCAAAGGCTTTTCCACATGAAGAGAAAACACCAAAGCACTGCTGCCTGTGACTCAAGCTGGAGTCCCTCTGGCCTACCATTTAAGCAGTAATAAGGAAGTGATGCTTTCCTCACTATGGAACAACTCCTCCTAAACAATTCCACACATAAAATGCCTGTCACAACTACACACACCTCCCACACAGCCCCCAGGCGACTTTTCCCTTGGCTATGCTCAGCAAAAGACTTCTCCCCACTTTAGCTGGACAACTCAAACTCATTGATGGAATATGAGCAGTTACACAACCTGAACAGACCTCTTGGTATCAGCCGCACCAGAGTACAGAACAGTGGGGATCCTTTCATGCAGGAAGGTGGAATGAGCGAGAAAGCACCTGGCCCAATGTACAGAGAAGAAAAAGAGCTCAATGAGGGATTTAGGAGATGCTGAGACATCCCTCAGCCATAGCTCTCAGCTACCCATGGGACCTGCTGCACCAGTCACAACAGAGCTGAGAAGCCCTTCCTAGGCACAGCCTTTAGAAGTAAGATGACTTCCTTGTTAAAATGGTCTTCAATTCCCATGGCAATGAGCCTTCCTCATTGTGTGGTTCTGTGTACACTTGAATTTTACCACCTGCAGCACTAATGCTTCAATAAAATTCAGAGCAGTTTGCAGAAAGACAGTTGTTTTGAAGAGCAAAAATAACTACTAGAAGGTCCTGGCAAGGGAAGCAAAAGGAGGAAGTGATCAGTAATACATCTCATGGTGCTGCTATGCAAAAGGCAGTGATAGAGCCACCTGATGAAGAGCGAGTCAAAACACCAGTTCTGGGAGTAGGCCACTTCGCATAGCACTCAGCAGACCTCTCTGCTCCTTGGCAAAGAAAGCATGCAGCAAGGAAACACCCCAGAAAAGCAGCAGGACTTCACCGAGGGTCTGCAGAGGTACAGCTCGACTGAGACATGGGCTGCCTGGCCCTGGAGATCACAGATCGCAGGAAAAAAAGTGCCAGGTACATGCACAAATGCTATGAAGGACATGACACATTGTGCAGTCTGACAACCTCAAAAGACCTGATCTGCTTTTGTCTGCCAGAGATGGGGAGACTTCACGAAGGGTACGCAATCCACTTTATTATTCCACAATGCTTTGGGGCTTGACTATAAAGCAACCGCATTTCAATTTTCTCAGGAAGTTGTCTTTGGATGTTTCTTGCTATTGCCAAAGCAGACATTGAGAACTGTAAAACAGACACTGACCTATTCTTGAATATTCAAGGATGAAGTCTTCAAAAATCTCAAAAGTATTCCATAAAGAGTTACACTTCAGCATTAGCCCTCCAGTGCCTGCAGATATTGCTGGGAAGACTTTAATTACACTTCAATTATTCCTTAAATTCAGAAAAGAAAAAAATCAGAGGCTTCTTTACAAACTAGTCAAAAGCATGGCCTGCAGATGAAGTTCACCTAGGTTTATGTTACGTTCATGTTCTTACAAGTGTTTCCAAAAGCATCTGAAATGCACTTCAGTCCACCCTTCTTCCAGATACTCTGAAACTACTCTGAAACCCCACAGAGGTGATGGACTCTATGGCAGAGGGACATTCAGCACTTGGGACTGAAACATGATGCCTGAAGCAGCATACAAAATTTTAAGGGGAACTTGCTTCTTTCATAAATTTTCATACAATTTCTCTAAATTGTAATTTCATACCAACAATTTGTTTCTTTAGCCATCAGCAAGTATTTATAGCAAAAAGTATGGGCAAGCTGTATGCTCACAGCACATTTGTCAGCTTATAGCAATGAGCAGGTTATCAGAGGCAGAAAGCTGTATGATCTGAGAATTCAAAGTGGCTTTATAAGCAGCTGAGAACACATTGTTAAAAAAACGGAATGAAACATGTTTAGTGTTTTAACAGTAAAGTCTCCTGATGCATGCTGTGTACTCAAACAGTCAAATGTGAAAGGCATTTTTAAACAAATGCTTATTATTTTAAGTGTAAAGATGGCAGGGATGCCTGAGGATACTGTTCGTTTTGCCTGAGGAATGTTGTCTGCAGTAAGCATTTCCAGTGGTCCAGAATTGAATAATTAACACAACAACACTCAGCGATGCAAGAATGTTTTCTCATCGCCTTGCTCAGTGTTAGGTACTAAGCTAATGATCCCAAACCGTAACAACTCAAGAGCCAAAACACACCTTTTGTGTATTTGTTTTTTGCTTAATAGGAAAAAAAAAAAAAAAACAAGTAAGTGATGTACAAAACAAAACTTGAAACAGACATTTTAATCTAGTAAATACAAAGTATCCTCTGCCATGGCACTTCTGCAATTAACTGCATAGAATAATCCAACAGCAACACACTCAAGTGCTTATTACAACTGCAATGTAACAAAAAGCTAACCAACTAAAGCTAGTCAGAGTGGATTTCTCACAAGGACACCCTAAGATCTGAAGGTGCAGACACTGATAATGCAGGCTAGAGTCTTGGTAGGCCTACTGCAACCACAATTAGACAAGACCTGAAAACTCCCACTGGCGTAATGTACAAAGTAAGAGACAAAACAAAAACACAAGTCTGCTTTACATTTCCACATTGACAGAGATTTTTAAAAATATACATTTAAATACCAGTTTAAGACCTTTTATTTTCTCTTAGCTGCCATACCAATGTTTTTTTCATGATCAGCCTAATTGGCAGGAGAAGGAAAAAGTATGATTTCATAAAATAAGGCAGCCAATTCCTCACATTGAAAGCTAAAGTTGCCTCGGAAACACTGCTGCTTCCACGGCCATCTAATTTTGCCTCTTTTGTCCCATGGGACCAAGCTTTAGAGAGGCATCATTTATTTACAGGCCTTTCCACTGGGCTTCAGTTATCGGCCAATAATGCTGTGGACACACACTTCTAATGGCCTATATTTTGAAACCAAGTCTAATCTAATGGCGCAGCGCCCAAACTCCTTTTCCAGCATAGCCATTAAAGGATGTAGGTTATTGCTGTTGTCACCATTGATATTTGTCATTGTAATGTAATTAGGGCCCTAAAATGATGCATTACAGCCCTTGGCACAGCTTCTATTAAAATCTTTTCTTCTGCTCACTGAACTGCGACCTGCTTTCTGATGAATAACAGACAGACAGCTTTAGGGTGAGGAGCAGATTCATCAAAGAAGTATTTTTCAGCATTGGAAATAAAATAAATAAATAAATAAATAACGGAGGGCAACCTAAGGAAAAAAAGCACAAGGAAAAAAAAAGAAAAAGCACAGAGAGCATTTGAATTTCATCTGACCACTTGAAATTCTGATTGCATCTGATGAATCTTTCTTAGGACAATATATTCCCAGCCTGTGAATCACATGGTTAATCAGGGCTCTAATCTGCTATCCATCAGCCTATGCCAGCACTGTAACTTCCAATCAAATTTATAGGTTATGTGGGTCACGCATCCCTGAACAACTACATTCACGGATATCCCATTTAAACCGGCACAGATTCTGAAATGCTGTTGTTAGGGTTACTGAATGTTATAATACTATTCAAAGCTTTATGAAAGCTCCTGATAAACAGCTGCTAAATTATTGCCTGTGGATACAGCATGATGCTCTGAAATAGCATTAATGGCCCAATAAAAGGGCAATTGTTCATGCCAAAATATAAAAAGGATAGCTTTTGCTGCCATAGTTTGTCAAATATGTTAACAAACACCGACACTTCTATTACTCCTTTCCCTAAACACAAAAGATGTTTGGTTTTGCATAAAAACACACCAGCATGGAAGCAGAAAGGATGAGGGAGAGGCAGGCAGCGAAGGCTCGAGTTGGAATTGTCTTTTTACTTATCTAACACAAGCTTGTATTGTTTGACTCCCTCTGAGAGCCACCTAAGAAAAAACACTATTTTAACAGTTTTAAGCTCTCCAAAACAATTTACATTGTTGCTTTTTTTTTCTTTAAATGAATGGTTAAACATTTCCTAACTATAAGGTTAATAAATACGTTTTCCCTTACGTTTTTGGTATGCATATAAAGAGATGATAACAAAATAATTGTGCCTGAATCTGACCCTTGTAAAGGAATGAGGACCTGTATCAATCAATAGTGCCTCAAAATTATTAAAAGGATACAACATAAGAGCAACTGCTTAATTCCACAGCTCAGCCAACATCTTTTTGACCAAAGCAATCAGGGAGCAGTATTTAAATGATGCTTAATTGCCTAGATACGCAGACCAGTATATCTAAAAATCTGACCTTCAAATACACAAGTGCCTCTGAAAACTTGGGTACTCCTGAAAAATGTTCAGCAGATAAGCCTGTGGGCAAGGCTGTGCAGAAGAAGCCCCCATGAGGCAGCCCAACCCAGAACAGAGCTAGTTACTGGTGTCGGAGTGCTCATGGCACAACTGCTGCCCAGCAGCCACCAGCTGCACACATGAGAGAGAACACAACAGACCACCACACTCCCGAATTCCTCTGATGGTAGCACCTAGGGACTTAGTTCAATTCACCTTTGCAGCACACAGCAAGAACTGGACTTAAGCACATGATAAAATATGGGAACGTGTTTAAGTACCTTGGTAAGTATTTTAGCATATGTCCCAATTCTTAACAGAATTGGAGCCTAAGAGAGAAGCAAGAGTCATATAAACTTCAGATACTGAAATACTCAAAAATGTTCTAACACGTACAGGGTTGAGAATCCATTTGTTGCTTTAAAAATCTCCATTTGCATTCCTTTTTATCAGAGAAAAAAGCAAAATTGGGATTTTATTTATAGTATATAAACTTCAGGAAAAATATTTCCACTACATTTCATGAAGTTCCATAGTTATTACAATTATAAAAAATTGCTGGTAAAGAATTACCACTGGAGGCTGTAGGTCTGTCAGTGGAATGGAAACAAAACTACTATATATGTATTGTTGAAATAAAACAGAATAATAAAACACTATTGGGAAACCCATTTCAGCAGCCAGTAGGAAAAAGAATATATGCAATTACACTTTCAGAAAAATAATCTGAAACAACTGTTATTTCAGGTTTAATTTGTTTTACACAATGCAGCCTTTGCCAAAAAGATCAATCTAGTTTATTAAGTGCTTACCAAGAACACATGCACACACCCATAGTATCTAAACAAGCGTTTCACAAATTAGTGAGGGAAAAAACATTATTACACTGTATGAGACATATCACGATCCTGAATAAAGCGAGCAAAAAAGCTAATCTTAGTATTTCACAGAAAATTAACTCTTCTTTCATAAAGAAGAATGTGTTTTGTTTTAATCACAGACTGTTGTCTGGAAGTGCTTACTCCAGTTCTATGGAACTGGAGAAAATATTGCAAGCCCTGAATATAAAATTCCTCTTCAGCCATTAAGGAATGTTGTTTGGAAACAGAGATGCAAAGAATCTAGTCCTGTATTCAAAGAGAATGGAGGACAAAGATCTCTAGTGAGAGGGACATTAAACAGAAAACTTCTTCACTAAACTTGAGCAATAGAAGATTTATTTTTTATTTGTATGAAATGTACTTAGAGAGTTGAATGCAACAAGATCCTGCTAAATAAACACACATACCTACCTCCCCTCACTTTCCTAATCAATCTCCTTTATAAACATTGCAACTAAGCCTATAGAGTACTATAAACTTGATAATTACTCTTTAATAAATTAATGTGCTTATTTTGTACAAAATACTGAGGACAGCAATATCAGCAATAGACTAGAGTGGCAGAATTTTCAAAATCAATTTACTAACATACATCCCAATATGTGGGCTGCTAAAGTGATAAGACATAGCTTTTATTTAATGTCTCAAGAACGACATGGACCTCAACTGAACAAGAAAAGATACATATTGAACCATTCATGATTAAGACAATAAAAAGAAAATCAAGTGAGGTAACATAAACTTGCTTCAAGCCTGTCGCTTGAGGAACTCATGTTTATTGTTAATATCAATGTCTTCCAGCAAGTACGGACACAGAAACACATTGCCTGGAGTGTCTCATCTTCAGTTCAGGCTGCCACTAGGTAGCAAGCTGCATCCTGTCTTGCCATGCCAGAAATACTTGCAGAGCATCCAGAAGAAAGGTTGCAAATAGAATTTAAAATGACAGAAACTGGCTTCAACTTCCCTTCTTCCAAGACAGCCCAAAAAGCAGACTGAAACAAGTAAGAAGGGACCACTGTGAAGCACAGCGGTCTTTCAGGAAAGACATCAGTAGAGCACTGTAGTACCCTGAAAGGTACTATCCCATCACTTAACAGCAATCCTCACACAGGACACTTCATAGGATTACAGAGTTTGTAAAATATGGCCTCATACTGTAAGAATGAGAAGTTTCCAGCTTGCTCCACCATCTCAAGGAATCTGACTTCATAGCTGTTGTTTTTTTTTTCTTCTTTTTTCTTTTTAAGCTTATTTAAGCTTTTTTTCTTTTTTAAGCTTATAAACCTGTGGCATCCCACTAAAGCAGCTTGAGCTCTGAGCTCAATCTTTTGTGTCCATCTCATAACTAATTAGGTCAGAATTTTCCATTTTAACGTTTGCCCGTAACAGCTGAAATGATGGAACATGCACCATCACTGCTCTCTTACTGCTTGACCTTTCCCCTCACACAATCGTCCAAACAGTCTGAACACAGTTCTTCCATACCTACTGGAAATGACACGAGCCAATCTCAGAGCGGCCATAAAAATACATAGATATAGTGCTTTTAATGCACAGTTTCAATTTAATCGGGTGCAGTAAGTCCCCTATTTATTTACATCACAAGTTCATACTCTGTTTCTCAGAAGTTGAAGGAATTGTAATCAAAGAGAAATACTGCTGATCAGTAGTTTCAATCTGTACATCATGAACCAATGAAAGGTGAGAGTCAAAACCCGTTCTCAGTAGACTTATCGTTATTTTGGGATGTCCTTAGATGCGCTGGCAAAATATTAAGCAGCCAGCTTTTTAGCAAAAGGCTGAATGCCTCTACCAGGTTAATTCAGACTAAACCATGCTTTTAAAACTTATACAAACAGTGCTCAGGAAAGGGGACTCCGATGCTCTTTTCAAGTGTTAACACAAAAGAAACACTAAAATCATTTTCCCTCCACAAAATAGTTAGAGCTGGTTCAAGTGCCCAGCTCTCACTCCTGATCCCCACCAACACTCGCCCTTCATTTGCAAGTAGACAAAAAAGAAGAAAGAAAACATTCAGAAGAAGCAATAGGCCCCCATTATCCGACCTCCACTCTCCAGTTCCAGTGCTTACTTTGGAGCAGTATGCTCCCAATGTCATCACTAAGAAGCTGATACACTATCAAGCCTTAGAACTATGAAGATTGTGCCAGACTTCCAGTTATGTGTATGAGCTTGTACAAGTCCAGTCCTGACCACCAACTCCATGCAACCACTGTCAACGCATTTCTGCTTTCCTCCAGACAAAAAAAAAGTAAATAAATAAAAATTATTTTTTCCAGCAAACATTGTGCTGGCCCAGGTTTCAATGAACTACAAAAAGTTGACCAATAAACTTACAAAAAGGGCAAAAAAAAGCAAGTCTCCATTCAAACACAAAACAAAACAAACAAACAACAAAAAAGCTAACTATTGAACTCAGTTTATTCTCTTTCAAACTCATCTGGAGACCAGGAACCCACCTTTCTGCATCAGGAATATGGTTACTACTTGTCCTCCACTTCTGGTTGCCTTTGCTACCTCATCCTTGCAGATCATGGATGTTGGAGCCCAAAGCCCACTCATTTCATTTATAATTACATTTGTTTATGTTTGCTTCTAAAATGATAAATACTAGGAATCAGCACACTGATTTGTGCAGTGGATTTCTTGGGTCTGGTTACAAGAATTCCAACACTGTCTTGTTTCATCTCCAATCCTTCATCTCTTCTTCCTGCCCAGAGATTTCACACGATGTGTTGGATAGTTATCATTTAGTTAAGAAATTCAGAAGAAGAAAAAAAAAATGTTTACTTAAGGAAAAGTAGTCTATGCAAAGGAAACAACATTTTAACTCATTTTCCACTGCACCTTCCTGTTGTATTATGAAAATGAGCAATACTCAGATGTAATTTCCGTACATTAAGGTAACAAACTTTGGTATTTGACATAATTTAGTAGATAAAAATCTTACCCTTTTTAAGCCAGTACACAAAAACATTTAATTTTAATTATGCCCCCCAAAGAGAAGAAAGAATAGTGCAGTGGATTTTAAAGCAATGCTATAATCAAACATCCACTTTCGATGCTTGCAATGACACATATCCAAATGAAGCATGTTACCATCCCAATTTTTAAACCCTGTAAGTATGATACCTGTTAAATCTTTCTGAAGATAAATAAATAGATATTCTATTGTATCGCTTGGAGGTATCTTACCAAGTTCCTTCCTCTGGAATCAAGACATTATCTCAGAATCTGATTACATTTAAGATACCTCTCTCCCTTTCCCAACTATAGAGAACTTTTTCTTTTTTTTTTTTAATCAACACTCAATAGACAAATGAAAGTTATATAAAATGCTAAGGGTGTATAGTAGAGCACAAGTTTTTTTTTATTCGGAACATAATTGGAAATTTCAACTTCAGGTGCCAACTCTTGATTTCATCATGTTTTGAGATGATGAGACGATACCACATTTCTAATGAAGTTATCGGCCAAGAACCTCAATGCCATGGCATCCTGCAGATAGGCAAGAGATGATGAACTGCCACCAGCCCTGCGGCTTGGGGCTTTCACCACCTCACCCCACACACATTGGCACAGCCAGCAGGATCCCAATTCCTCTTCTCTAGGGCAGGCTGCCCACAGTGTAGGTGGGACAGCACCGTGGAGCCGGCACACTGAGCAGATTCACACAGTAGTGAAACACTGAATGTTCCAGCAGTTCACACATCTCTGCCGCCACTCAGACAACACTGCTTTGTACCCACTTTTTTTTTTTTTTTTTTTTTAAGTAAAACGTGGTGCCACCATTAGCTTAACAGGAAAGGATTCTTGCTGCAGCAAAATGCTGCTTTTCTGCGAGCAACAACAAAGTAACAGTCTGTAGCCCTGACTCCTATAGAGGAAAAAATATTGATATGAATTGTCATGGCTCATAATTTCAATCACTGTGGACCATAACTACCTCTGCTGACAATAACTCTATTTGGATTTCAGCATTTCTGCAACCAGAGTTCCCTGCAGCACTCACCAGTTTTCTCTTAAGTGGAGGAGGACTAGAAAAGAACAGGTAATTTTATCCTTCAAAATGTGAATATCTAACAAGTGGTAGTTTCGCTAGTGAAGTACATCTAAAATAATCAGGCAGTTTACAATACGCCTTTTAACCTTCTAAGAGGACACATTTGCAAAGCAAATGTTAAGACACTTGTAAGACATGAATGCTTAATACATCCAGGAAATTCGCTTGTCCAAGACAGCTGGATACACTAAGTACATCTTCATATTCAATTCATTTGAATGGCATTTCCCCAGTAAAACTCCTGCCAGGACAGACTCTGAGTCAAGCAACACTAAATTACATTTATCTTGAAATTAAATCACCATTATAGAAGTTTTCAAATACTTTTTATCCATGAAGGATTTCAACTTAACATAACTTTTTAAAGAAACATGGAATTTAAGAAAACGCTGTAAAAAGCATAACAGGAGGTATGGAGCAAAGGAAAACTCTCTGGTGGAGAAATGTAAGTTCCGTGAAACCTCTTCCAGTGCTGTAACTCCCTGTGAGATCACACTTTATGTGAAGAGTTCCTATGAACTGCATTAATTTCAGACAAATACTCAAGATGTGCCATATGTTAAATGTGCTCCTCATCATTCTGCATAGAGACTTTAATAAAAACATCTAGAACATGGGAAATAGGTCAAAAGCAAGCACATCAAAGGGGTAAACGATCAATTCTATCAACAGATTAACCATGTGATAATAGCATGAACACATTTTGCCTTAAGATGTGTTCTCATCATCACTTTTGGATTCCTCCACAAAGTTAGCCCAGTTCAGCACCCATGACGCCCCTGTAAAGACAGCTGGGTCAGAAACATGGGCAGTGCTCTCACCAGCTACGCTGTACCTGTTTTGGAGACAGAAGGCTTTCATTGTGGTTTTCACATGAATTGGTGTAAAAACAGGCACTGAAATGTGCCACTGATCCTCTAATCCAGCTGCTCCTGCTCAACCCACCCTTGTGCTGCTAGCCTTTTCTTGGGTATGTGGTGAACCAAACCAGGAACTTATCCAAGCTGAAACTAACCCAAACTTCCTTTTTCCTTTTTTTTTTTCTTTTTTTAAATACAAATCCCATTCCCAGACCCAGTTTACCCTAGGGTTAACCCAAAGAAGGAGATATAAAGTCAAATGCTGGATCACTCCCTTCATTATCAATGCCATCTGCTGCCAGCTTGAAGCGCAGAGAAAACTGCAGTCTCAGACACCCAAAGCCTCTATGCTTAGACTTCTTGTGAGTACTCAACACCTTCCTCCTTTAAGCCAGAAAACAAGAACACAGTTAAAAGAGCAAACCACACCGCAGCGCTCTTGGCAAGCTGCTCTCGTCTTGTGACATATACCGATACTCCTCTCAGCATGGGAAGGCACTCTGTTTCACTTCCTCCACTATGCTGCAACCAAGACATGTTCCTATCAACCACACAACAACCTTTTCACCTCTCGGGTTAGCATCACGATCTGTTTCAGCTGCAAGCTTCAACTAGTCCTTGCAGCCACCGCTTAGATCATCTGGTAAACCAAATCACCCAGGCGCAATTGTGCAGTGAATTCAGAATAATAAATACTTACTGGTAAAAATGAGTGGTGGACTACTAGCCTGGCAGTGGTCAGATTAAGTAATTAAATGTTGTGGTCAAAAATGTGAAAGAAAATGACTCAAAACAATGTGTGTTTTTCAGTTATAGCAGACAGCATGACAGACAGCAAAACCACATTTCCGTGTGTCCCTCCCCCTCTCTCTTTTTTTTTTTTTAAATGGATATGTGGCTTTTTGCCACGGAGTAATTCTATGGTTTACCAAAATGCAGTCTCTGGGCTTGTTAATTTCATATTTAGTTAGCTGGGTCTGTAATCTCTCCACCCTTTTAATCAAAAAGGTTTCAGGCAAGTGTTTATATGAAAAGCACTTATTCAAATCCTAATATTTTTACCCACAAAAACAGACAAAGGTTGTATCTATTCTGTTTTATGAGAGTCTGTTTTGCACAAACTATTATAATTATTCCCTTTCATAACAGTAGTTTCCCATGACAATTAGAGACTTAGTTGTGCGATTCTGTTTGCATTAGAAATTTGCCAGAATACAGGGAAACCTTAAAATCACTGAACTACCTACAATTTGTTTGCAAACCTGTTCGTGAATAATCACTGTCTGTTTTTCACAAAGACAATGGAAAAAGCCAGGGGGAGGAGGAAGGGAAATAGGTTTGATGACTACTGGATAGCTCAGACTGGGTTTTCTTTGTGTGAGCTTCAGTGAAGATAAAAGAATTAAGTTGGAAAATATTAACCTTTAATATAAAGGGAAGGCAGTTTAAAGTGACTGACTTTCTTATCGAAAAAGTCACTTTTCCCTATTATAACATACCATGTGGCATAGGTGACAACAAAGGAAAGAAAAGTGAAATAGGATTTTCAGTCATCAAACCTTGTTGCATCAAGTTTGCCAACGCAGGCATAACTTCAGCTCATGAACACAAAACAGAAGTTCCCTTAAACTACCTGCAGAATTGACCAAGAAATACTCAACATAATCAACCCTTGCTGACCTCCAGACTCCCAGGCTACTCAGTCAGCAAGACCTGAGTCTGTTCAAAGGTGGTCAAAGCACACCTCTGAGTACTTCAGTCACACTCCTGGATACCATCTACACGCACCACAAACCACACATTATCTTAAGTGAGGACATTTAAGTGAAGTTTTAAAAACAGATGTCATTTTCTGCCAGTGCTACCCTTGGCTATACAAAATTACTCTCAAAATCTGTTGCAAAACCTTTGTAGAGCCCATATGATCTAGTTGTAAATGAGGCTTTCTCCACCTCTACAGACCAAAGTAGACTATGCACCAAGAGCTGTTACAGTCCTACTAACTTCACAGCTGTTCTGCATCCAAAATTAGTTACCAAGAAAGGTAGTAGCAATGTGATGCTCACATAGAGACAGTGACCTGTTTTTTCTAAGTCCCACTGCTTCAAGAAGGTGGAAAAGCACAGCAGTATTTCAGTGAAAAACATCAGATATGAAACTCTTCTATTTTGTATTTAAAATAGCCTTCTGACTAGTATTTTTGTCCAATGTCCAACTGCCTTTTACCATCAAAACTACATTTACGGTTTCTCACACATGGGGCATTGATGTGCTAAGACTCAAGCAAAGCTGTGATCCTCTCTATTTAATACTAAGAGGGTTTGCCTAATCTTTTGACAACTCATATTGCCATTATCTTCTTTCAACCTCTGCAACCAATTAATCAAAGCAGACCCTGCCAAAAAATGGACAGGTAGTAATTCCAATGAAGTTGAGGAGACTGGAAATTAAGGTACCTGAGATCTACACCAGAAGCCTATCCCAGGCTAATTCTGCCTGGAACCAGGAGGTATGAAAGGCTTCATCAACACCTACATTTTCTTCAACTTGACAATAAAATTACTTGTACAAGAGACACAAGATCCCACTGTGCTGCAGCCAGTTGGTGTATGGGAATAAGCCCTATCTCTGGCATTTGTTAAGGGTTGGGCAGACCCTTGGTCCCTGCCAGGGGGCATGCAGAAAGAAGATAGGGACACACTACACAAGGTGAGAAAGCTCTTTGTGTAGTTTCATCTTTCCTCCCAGAATCCTACAAAAAAAAAAAGTAGTAATAGTATTATCCTGTTTTCCAGATGGAGAACAGAGGCTGGGAAGACAGATTACCAAGGGACAAGCCTCCTTAATACAAATTAAAGCATTGACTGCATTACTGCCGAAAGGCACATCACTGGAGCATGCTAATTGCAGCTGGGATGGAAAAGACAGCAGAACTCACATGGGAGGCAAAATGAGGACAAAACTGTCTTGGGAAATAACACCCTGCCCCAAGCATCTTACAGTCTAGAGAGATAAAGACAGACACTTCTAAGTGACTCCCATGTAATAATATCCCACCTCTTATTACTTAACATATCGGTCTCCAAAAATTCCACTGTGGTTATGCTTCAGCAATGGTATTACTTCCACTTCCCAGACAGAGAACTCCAGCAGCAAAGGCCACATGTGAAGTCTCAAGAAGGTATGTAATGGGATTTTTAATAACGCCTAAACCTGCTAATTTGGACAGAAAGTCAGCAGATAAGTGCCCAAGATGATTTTTCAAGAATTCCTAAGCACAGGGGAACATCTAAACACACCTACGGGGACGTGTTCTGGGAACACGCAATGCTGAAGTCACCAGAAGCATGCAGGAGTGTCTGTCTCCAGCACTGAAGCTCCCCAGTAAATGCTTCTCAGTCCCTTTCCCAGACATGTTCAGAAGTGTCCTTGGCATCCAACCCAGCTCACAACTAAGCCCTGGCAAACACCCCCCTCCAACTCAGTGCTTCTCCACCCATGTCCCCAAGGGAGCTGGGAACTCCTGCCAGGACGATTCCCACATGAAACACAGCAGCAGTCACGTTTGAAAAAAATAAAAAGGGGTGGAGAACAGAGAAACTTCTATGTAACAGCTTAGTGGTTAAAGAATTTAATCAGAGCATTACATACATTACTTTAAATCTTTCTTTACTTCTCCTTCCCACCTCTTAGCACACCCTACCTAAAAGGCTTCTGTGAACTCTGGGAAGGAAATACTCCCAGTTCTTCCACTGCAAAAGAAAAGTCCCTTTTCCAGATCCTGCTCGCAATCATTGCATGTGAAAAAAACACCGTGGGCCAAAATATAAATGGGGCTGGGGCAGGAACCCAGCAAAACCCCTTCCAGCTGGCCACAGTCTTTCCATGGCGATAGCACAGCATCCCTCCTCTTTCAGCTCTACTGAACAATTATCTCACGCAAACCAGCTTTCTGCTGGATAGCCCAATCTCTACTCACTTTCCTGGGAGAGATGAAAATCAGGAATCACTCTTCTAAAGGTAATTCTGGTCTGAGACTACCAAGTGAAGGCAGCATGTCCTGGCAGCACCACCTCAGGTGTCTCAGCCTTCAAGCAGTGCCAGATGTAGGGCACACCCATGACCTCAACATTTCCCTGTGAGCTACCCGCTGTACGTGCTGGATTTCTTTGGCTCCATGATGAGTCACTCGGCTTGCCCCGCACGCTGCAAGCTTCCCTCTGCCTTCACTCTGCTGTCCTTACATCCCACCAGTGGTGCAAGAGCGTCTGCTGCAATGCCCCAGCTTCTCAGCTGGGAGCGGGAGCAGTGCATGGTCCAAGGTCTCAGGAAGCCTCTGACAGCACAGACCAGACACTTGCACCTGGTCTCCACAATCCCCAGATGATTTATTTCATCTACCTGGGAGCTTTGTGCTTTGCTTCATATTAATACTGAGAGGTATTTCCTGTGTCTACAGATTTTCAGGCTCTCCAGGTTCTGTTGCAGGCTTAAACAAACCTCGTGACCCTTAATACAGTGCATACTTACAGCGGCATTTTTCTTTGAAAATGTGTAAACTAAGATTATCCCAGGATTCTTCTCACCCACACAAAAGACTTGGTAAAAATCAATGCTTTAAAAGAAATACCCACCTGAGTTCCAGGCAGAAAACAGAGCTAAGTAACCTGCATCTAAATAAAAGACAAAATATTTCATACATTCGCAAAGTATATAAGCCTATTTGGCCAAAGGTGTATTTGAAAAACACACTGCATACACAAAGAAGCTGGACATTTCTACATTCAAATGAAGGTCTTACATAACAGAGATAAGAGTTTGAAAATGGATAATAATGAGGCTGCTATGGCTAGTCTGAAAAGTGTCTCATAAACATTTTTGAAAACTCATCTTCAGTGGAAATCCACAACCTCAGAAAAAAATCACCCCACACGTATGCTCATCGGGACTCTAGTACAGTTCTGTGGTGCTCCTGATTTTTACATATCTATCTACACGATCAAACCTGAGAACATGAACAATTGTCATCCCCAGTTAAATGTGGTTTTAGAAAGAATGTCAGAAACAAACATTCCCCAGAAATTTCCAGGATGCCACAGGCATAAAATTGTAAGACTTTCTTTATGCTGCCAACAACTGAAACATCATGCATATTTTGGTGTCACCAGTCTGCAGAGATAAACCACAGGGAGTGGTGAGGAGGAGAGAGCTAAATGTCTTCTAGCAATGCATGGAAAATGCCCTTCTTCTCATGTTATCCATGTTAAAGACACATTATTAGCCTTGTTTGATTTAACAGCCATCTCTAGAAGAACGTGGAAACACACAGCTGCAAAGGAAACAGGACATCACTCTTGATCGCATTAACCAAGAACCTGCAAGTAACTTACTTTCAAACAGTAACATCACCATGTTTATTCATGGACAAATAGACAGTAACTGACTCTGACATAAAAAAAGTCCTTTGATGCTCAGAGAAATCAGTGTCTCCCCCACAGTTAGTGTTTTAGATCAACAAAGAAGAGACCCTCATCAATGCTTGCATTTTTTCTGTTTGTTTGTTTAAGAGGAGACTAAGTTAAAAACACACTGTTTCTCCCCAGAAACTAAGAAACATTGATAGGACCTGCAAATAAGCAACCTGTTCAGATGGTAAGAGTCTTCTGCAGTTAGGACAGAAAGCCTACTGGTTAAACTGCATAGAAGAATGTCCTATCTATTCTTTGTTGACACGCCGACACAAACACACAGAGTGTATTTTACGTACAAAGTCTTTCCAAGCTTCTTGTTATTCAAACACAAGATATTTTAAGAAGAGGTATCAACATGCTTTACGTAGTCACATGCTTTATGAAATTACAAAGGGCAGACAGTAGTGGCATTCTAGCTGACTCTCTTGCACATCACCACAGTGCTGTCTTTCCAAGGGAGCACTGTGAAGTTGGATGGCTGTCATACAGAGTGAACAGTATCGCAGGGAAATATGAGATGTGAGAAGAAAACCAGTTAACTAATTTCCTCTAATCATTCCTTGTTCTTTGGCTTCCCCCTCAAATCAAAAATCTGGCGTAAGGGTTTTGGTCAGCTTTGGCCTTGCACACTTTGCTTTCCTTCTCCGAATGTTATCATAGGACCAGGCCCCTGTTTCCAACTTTCATCTCCAAATACAAAACTAACAGAGGAGCAAGCAGGAGGACACCTCTTGCATCTCTATTGTTATTTCCTGGGGCATAAGGATAAAGGAAAACACACAGTAGTAAAGGTATTGCTGGACTTTGTTACAAAGCTGACACGAGTTTGGAAGGAGTCCTCTTTCCTCCACAGCAAATATATATTCATTCAATATCCTGTGATTCTCTAGAGCCTCTCATCTAATAATGTAAGTTAACAAATTAAATCTTACATCACTCTTGTCATGTAAATATCATCACCATTTCAGAGATGGAGACAGAGGCACAGAAACGTTCAGAGATTCTCACAAAGGGCTACAGAGTGTGAGCCCACAGTCAGAGAAAACACAACTACCAAATTGCCACACCATTTGAATGGTCTCCCCTCCAGATCTAAGATAGCCAAGGACATATGTGAACTTCTACAAGTATCTGCAGCAGGAAACAGGACACATATCACCAGTGGCTTTTCTCTGCAGACCCACAGTACTCCACACAGGATGAATACTGAATTCACATCTCCTCATCCTGCAGATACCACAGAAGCCCAGCAGAGCCCCACACCTCTCTTAATGCCAAAACCACAACACATCTTGGTTCAGCTATTGGAGTTACATGACCTTGCAGAGTCCAAAATGCCCCTGGCTTCTTGACTGTGAGCCAGCTGGATGATGACCTGACCACCTCAAACCCTGAGCAAGATCTCCCAGGTGAGGAAAGAGAACAGTCAGAGACACCCAGCCCTGAACAGTCGCTAGCAAAGTGGTTTTCATAAAAATGTGTAGACAAACATTGTGAAGTCCATATTTGACTCTTCCCCAAGCCTTGGCTGGGCTGCACTGCAGTTATTTTGGCTCTCTTTCCTATATCAATAGGAAAGAGAACACCGCTGTGTTTTCAAAATTAGGTCCAGAAGTGTTTTGGCCATGAAGCACAGCTGCAAATTCCTTATTCATCCCTGGGAAAGCTGAGAAATGGCAAAAAGTGGTTGCCCAAGATAAATGTTAGGCTTGCTCCACTTTCGCCAGGGTTTTAGAAGCTAAAATTTGAATCAACTAATAAATAGGAGTAATTCATGCATTAACTGGATATCCAACTGCATAAAACTAGAAGCCCTGTTAGCTATCTGCATCCTAAGAAATGAGGAAAAAGAAGTTCAATTTCTGCCGCTGAACAGAGGGACACAAGAAAGAAAACAAGCGACCCAAATGTCCTCTTCTCCCTCGACCCAAGGCGAAAAACTCACTATACTTTGCATTATGATTAATTTTAAATAACGCTATCATGTCAATACAGCAAATGACAGCTTCAGCCATCCAAGTGCTGTCGGATAGAGCACTCTGCCAGCCAGACTTTTCAAACACTGGCCACACAGGTAACTGAAGCCCATCGGATGGGCCAGCAACAGCCTTACCATGCTCTCTAGACAGAGGCTACCTACCTACTGTAAGGGGGTGCCCATCTATTACTACCAACTAGCCAGCCCCAGGGCAGCCACTGCTCCTTCTGGGCTAAGGAGCAGATAACAGGCTTAGGGGTTCCTGCATTGTCATACTTCCCAAACCACCAAGACACCAAGAGTAGCCAGGCACATAAAGAGATGGGAGCAAATACATGACAAGTTTATTGCATTTAAGATTGAGGAAAGAACAGCATTTTTAAAAATTTAAAGTGCTTTCAGTGATCATCCACAACATGCACAGAGCTCTCAACACGAGCCAAACAAAATCTAGTGGCAGGACCTATTATTATGCAGACTCTTTATAGCATGAAAGGGACAGATTTTGATTTTTGCTCAACTGTGAGATGCTCTGCTGAGGTTTTTAAGCAAACACAAGAAAAAGAAAAGCACACATTCTCATTGCCAATGTTCCACATCCCAAACATAATAGCAAGAGGTTTTTTCCTCCTTTGAAGAAGTTGAATCTCATCCAGCAAATGTCAGAAACCTCTGGCAGTGTAAGATCCTGTGGAGAAACCATTTAAGCAGACCAAAAGAAAGGCCAAGTTAGAAGACCTGCACTCAAGACTACATCCTGTGTTCCTTCTTCTCCTGATGCAGAAGGGGAAATCACCACCAAGTCTGTGGCATCATGGTACATAATCCTCAAAAACTTAACAAGCTATTCTAAATTGAGTACGTACATAGTTTTAAGTTGGTATTATTTTTTCTTAGAAGAGTACACCTCACACACTTTCCAAGAACAGGAAATCATGACAAAATTTGCCAGCTGCAACACATATCCAGCTCCCTTGACTTTATTGTGAATCTTACGATGTTTTACACTTTACTAGCAAAAAACGATTATAGAAGAATGCTGGAGAAAAACCTAAGAAGCATGAGCCAAGTGTAGTTTGGCAGCTTAAGATTAGAAGGGAAATAAAAAGAACCCCAAATATATTATTTTTATTCCATGATTAATTTAAGCCAATCTCATGATTTTCTGGGGACTGGCATGATTTAACATTTAGAGTTGGCAATACAGTGTACCATACAAATACATAACCATAAAGAGACCAATTCAAGTTTACTGTGGGGACTATAACTTTGACTGGCCTGACATCTGTGCATTTAAACATCTCAGCCATAACGCCACAGTGTTCAATGCCAGAACATTACATACCTGTCCTGGTCTAGTAAAGATGATTCCGTAAGTCTAAATCCTATCCCAGCAGGGAAGAAAATACTGTGTAGACTTCAATGTACTACTTCTGATATATTTTAATTATATTTTAAAGAAAAAAAAATTAAAAATTAAACACCTGCTCTTGACATTGTGCCAATATGCTTCCCACTACACTTAACTACTACAACATTTGTGTCACCACTAAGATAAACAATATCAAGGGGAAATTTTCACATAAGAAGTACTTCAAGGTAGCAGTGGAACGTAAAAATATCATCTTGAACCAAAGCCAAACTTGTAAAAACACACAGATAAACAGAGGCACAAACAGGTATTCTTAAAGACACCTCATATTTTTACATTTGAAAATAAAGATTACTTTTTCATTCAAACATTTAATTTCTTTCATAGAATCAGATTTCTTGAGTATGGATAGGTTTAGCTTCAAGTGTATTGTCATCTGTTAGTTAATGCAAGCATCATTTTATACTTCCTGTGTTTCATGTTATCATCTTTGCTCTGCTCCCTCTGTGCCTTGTGGCTAAATAGGTTTTCTGAAAGTCACTGGCAACAGATGTGCTCAATCTGCAGACAGCAGCAGAAGTGACTTCTGTAACAATTACAATCACTCTGTTCACGCTGGCACGCGTTTCTGAAAAACCCAGCTCTCCATCAACTCCACAAGTAATATGCTGGATCTTCTCATTAAAAAAAAATAAAAATAAAATAAAAGTAAGACCAAACTGATAGCTCTGAATTCTTGGTGTTTGTTGGCCTTGGTATTAGTGTCAAAAAAAATCTGCTCCCATGCTTTAATACACTAACTCCATGGCATATGCTGTGATTGACGTGTGAGGACATCCCCTTCACTGCCACACAAAAACAGAATCCCTGCCTTGAGGAGCTTCCAATCACTATTGTTTCACATCCCTAAATCCTTATGTTAAAAGTTATTTATTTTGGTTGCAGAGCCAAGCAGTCAAACATTTTCCAGCCAGCTTTACAGTCGCCTCTGCAACCTTAATTCTACTTTCCTAATGTCTATTTTGTGCAGTGAAAGAGGTCCTCTAGGAAAACTGGTAATGAGATCGGATAGTGTGTAAATAAAAATTGCACCACAATGCGCATACACAATAGGGAAGGACCAAACTAACACGCACGTTGTAAAGCTTGGGCATCCCAGCACCCAAGTACCTCACTTTGAAACCTGTCCACTGATGTTTTATTCCTGTGTTTAACAGCCTCGGTACTTCTTTTTTGCCCCTGAACGGGAGGAAACCTCATCGTAGAAAAAGATGCAAATGTAATTAAATATGAAACAGTGACATGGCTTCCCTCTCCTCCTCTGTCAGATGCATCGCAGGCGGTGAGCTCTGGTGGCTCAGCACGAGCCTCACGCTGGAGCTGTACTTCCAGCCGTGCCAGCCGGCCGCGCCGGGCAGGAGCTGCAGACCACCTCCTTCTGCCTCCCATCTTTCCTCTCCCCTGCTGCTGAAAAAGAACACGGGGCTCCTGCCACAACAAGGTCCCTTGCTGCAAATAGTCAAGGTGACAGAGTTTCTTGCAAGGAATAAAAAAAAAAAAAGCACCAACCACATACACATTTTTCCAATAATTTTTTACACCAGAAAGCGTTAGGCAGCCCCAACCATAGGATCACCATTGGCCCCCTCAGTAATTACAAGCATGCCTATAAACTAACACAGCCGGTGAGGCAGCATCACAGCAATTAGCATCTTTCAAAGGCAGAAAAATGCTGTTATGTTTAAGCACTGTCAAGTACAGCCTTTTGCCAGTAAAAACAGAACGTATGTCTTAATTTAAAAGTTTGCTCAGCATGTTTTGTGCTACTTCCTGTGTCTTAGGCATCTGCCTGACTTGCCAAAATAAGTGGGAGAAAATGACATTTTCCCTTGCTTATGAACGGCAAAACCAGGATGAAATAGAAGTTCTTGTCCTAATGCATGTTATTCTGTGGTTTGAGGGGGAAGGTTAGTTCAACAGCAACTTGCAGAGAAGCAGAAACAACAAACTTCTAAGTAATTAACAGGAAGGCTGTCTAACAACTGTATCAAGAGAAAAAAAAAAAAAGCACAGAATCTTGTTTAAGAGCTCAGCAGTTATTACAAAGTAAAAGGTTTTCGGTTTAACTGCAGAATAACATGTTTTCTAACTTTTCATAAGCTTCTAAGCTATTCTACTGGCTTCAGAGGCTAAATAACCTAAAACTGGGACAAACAAGCCTCAGTTGTCAAACTGATTTGACAACCTATTTTTTATATTTTGCGACTTTGATGGAAAAAACACTTGTTTTTCCCTTCCTCCTTAATAGTCCTGTGTGAGCTGCAGTCTTCGAGATTTCATGTCTAAGCCCTTGCATTTTGAAGTTTTCCAGCTCAGTTCAGACTACCCACTGCCTGTATCTCTATTAAATCTTTCCTACTGTTCATAATGGAGAACAAATTCAGCCAGTATAATTTCAGCTGGCTCTCCAGCTATTCTTCAAATGGAAGACAATATGCATTCAGCTGCAGACTGTGTTAAAAAAACAAGGTGTGCACACACATGTATGCACACGCATTCATGCCAAGTCTAACCCATTGTTAATGAAACAAAAAAAAAGTACTTTTCTGTTACATATATAGCACACAGTTCTCTGTGATACATGCATTTTATGGCCATGAAGATGAAAAATGGTCAAAACTCAGCCCTATATTAAACAAATTGATTCCCATCTTTACCCTTTTACCAAAATAATTTACTAAGGCTTAAGAAGCAAGCAGGCTCAAGGCTGGGATGCAGTACAACCCATATATTAACTCAGTCGGCAATAAATCTCCCCTTACTCTCCAAGCTCCATACTACTTTCTTAAATAGCTCACTATAAAGCCCCAACCTAATTAAAAACAGCTTTCTCGGCAACAGTGGCCTTGATTTCACTTATTTACACATTAACTGCAGCCTCCGTTTGGCCAATCCAGCCTATTCCCCATACCACGCAGGGCCTTTTATCTGCCCTGGACAGCATTTTCTCCAGCAGATGAAGTAGATGCCGATTGATTTGCTGTCGAGCATGGTAAATTAATAGCAACAAATTGCTGAGGGCCCCATCTCGCTGCTCCACCATGCTTCGGCAGTTTTGCTTTATTTGCTCCATGATGGGCAGCAGTCAGGCCTCTTCAAGTCAATTTCTTCTTAACAACCTGCAATACTTTTCAATGGTGAAAATAGAGCCGTTCCTTGTAAGTCAGAAATCAATATCCTATTGCCCTTAGAAAATGCTAAACAAGCAGTATTGGCAATCCACTTGGTACTAGAGGGTATCAGATATAATGCAAATCCATACTGCTTCCCTCCTCGTAGTTATTACAGTTTGCTAAAAGGTTCCTAATGCCATTTATCATCATTTACCATCGACTACTGCAGCTATGATTATGATATCCTATCAGCTAGTAGAGCCCTTTCATTTCTATCCAATTAATATTTTAGCAGCACTCAAATGGTTGTTGCCCAAGTCTCGTAATAAAATTTACATGGATTGGACTGAAATGGCGATGTTTTTGTTTTTATTTTTTTCTTTACTGTGATCTTAAGAAGTCATTTCATTTATTTTTTAACACCCGACTTCTTAACAGATCTGAATTTTCCTTCAAAAATGCTGAAATCCGACATTCCAGCACATGAATTAGTTCAAAGACAGAGCCTAACCATGAAGAAAGAATCAGCATTTACGTACTGCCACCCCCAAAACCATAATTGAAATAAGAAGTGAATGCTGTATCCTATTTATGCTTTCCATCAGTCCCATTCAGAAATATCTGTTGTCTGTAGCAAAATACAGACACTTATTTTAAGTGATAATTACAATTCTCAATTAAAACCTTCAGAAAGCACGTTTGATTACAGCAATTTAAATAAACTGTTTACCATAACATTAAAACAGCCTCATTTCAGAAATTAAACCAAATGACCACCAACAAGAAGTAGCAACACTGAATTAGAAACATAGAGCAGCACTATTCATTCTATTCAACTATTCATTCATAAACTATCCACTGAGCCTCTTAAAAAAAAAAAAAAAAAAAACTTGGTAAGAAATGGACATCTTCAGACCACACTCAAACATTTCCATTTGTTCTAATGCTGAAATTAAAAACTGTAGGGAAGTATCTGTACATACTGCAACCCAAAATCCCCTACTTGCTGGCTTTCTTTTTCTTTTCTTTTCTTTTCTTTTCTTTTCTTTCTTTTTTTTTTGGGGGGGGGAGGGACGGGGAGGGAGGAATCTGTCTATTTTGAAGCTCTATTGATCCTAGTGGTACAGAATATCAAAAATTAGCTTACTGTTTTAGGCTATAACACCACATGTCACAACACACCCCACACTTGTCTTTTTTAAAAAAATACAAATGACTAATTCTACCAGTCTAATGCTATTTACTCAGTTACCAAAATTTAAATTAATTATGTTCTCAAACATAATTGTTAAAAATTGGCAACATTATGCAGGCTTAATTAAGATTAAATCCAATTTACTAAATGTACTTTAATTGGTACTAATTACATTAGCTTTCCTTTCAGAATGACAAATTCCCCATAGGTTTCACTTTAATAGTCTTCTATCAAAATCAACACAGGATGACTGATGATGAGCATCACATGAGGGGTGGGAAAAGCAATGCTCTCCCCCCGCTCCCCCGCCCGCCGTGCACACACACTATCGCTGCGCTCCACGTTTATCCTTTTATCAATTTGCTAAGTCACAGAGTCATGACTCCATCACAGCCATCATTTTCTGTTCCAGTGAAAAATTTCTCTAAAAATAAATACTCTGTGGCTGGGAGCAGCCAAGAAGAACAGAAGCTTTAACAGAAAAATACACAAAGGTTTCAAATATCAGGGCCACCAATTACTAGGGTACTTCCAAGGACTCCAGGGAGTCCTGCTCTTGAACCCTTTGAGACGCAAATCTAATAAGTGAATAAGCCTAACCTGATCTCGAGAACTAGGCCCAATTACGCCGAAGGGCAACTTCACTGCATTATTGCCTGCTTTCCATTACAAGGGCATCCAGCGAGTACATCTGGAAAAGAACCTAAGAGGAACCAAGGCTGTCTGCCCAGAAAAACAAATAAAGACAGATATGCCTCTGTGCTAAAGTGAAAAAAAGAAAGAAAATATAATAAGTAGGTGGTTTGCAGGGCTGTCTGTATTTCATAATGTGATAAACTGCCCTCAGGATTTTTGATATGATTGAATTTAGAAAGCTAGGGAAAAAAGGGGGGGGAAGAGGGGAGGAGGGTGAATCGCTCAATTTCAGCCAAGTAAAATTCAAAGATCGGAGTGGAAGAAAAGGGGATTTAAGGTGGAAGACTAAAAAAGATTTGTGCGCGTCAAATGAAACAATCAGCTCCCTATATGTACAAAATTGGGCCCCCACACTGCGATCATAAAGCAAGATGCGAAATATTTTGCGGTCGCTGAAGCAAGAGGAGGAAGGATAAAAATGCTGTGGGAATAGAAGGGGAGGCATGAAAGATACAGAACTAGCGTCAGATTTAGGAATGATAGCGAACAAGTTTCTTAGCCACAGTTGATTTGAATCAACGTCTGACAAAATATTTAAGTGTTTTGCATGAGAGCAGAATACTTAAACTACTAATTTGAACAGACTGAACAGTAATGGAAAAAGGTGTTTAATTAAAACCGTCCTTCGTAATCCCCACATTTAGTTGTAACTAGGTGTTTAATTTTTCCAGAGTATCACTGACGTCTCCATTGCCATAATTGTATACAATTTCTGAAGTAAAGCGTTTAGAAATTAAAAAGGGTTTGGTTTTAAGCGGGTTTCCCCTGCTTAAAACAATCTAATTACACATTTCACTTGCAAGCCAACATTGTCCCACATAATTTTGCACAGTCAGTTTAAGTCCACATACAGCTAACTGCTGTAAAAACAGAGCGCCTAGAAACATAAACAAGTTTGACTGCAATGGCTGCTTTCAAGCGCATGCAAGCATTTACTACGTAGGTGGCCTGCAAGGAGGACTCGGACTTGGTGGATTGCTTTCGTACCCACTATGTCAGTGCTGTTTTTTCAGACAGGACCTGGAACAACCTGGGCGTTCATTCACCAGCTCCAGCACCTCCGAGAGGCTGCCATCAGCCCGTCCAGCAGCACCCACGACCTGCATCATCCCACTCAGCACGAGCTGCTCCGCTGCAGGTGCTGCCGGCTCCCGCCAGCAGTTCTCTCACTGCTCCCCTCAAGCCTTCACGTGCACATTTCGCACCTACATTTCTGAAGGTCTGGGCCTTGGGCGCAAAACGCTGCAAGGCAGGAAAACCTGCCGCCCTCGGGATTGCGTGCCACCCAACGCAAATGTCCCCAGTCATTTGGGTTGGGATGCTAATGGCATACAAAATACAATAAATAATAAACAAGAGGGAAGAACATTTGATATCTATGTCTGCTCTCAACAAGATAAAGAAATCCTATTTCGGCAACCCAGAGAAGTTTCAAACCCCTTATTTTGAACAGGAACGCATACAAACCAATTTTCAGATGGTCTTTCTTCTCCCATTCGACCATTTCTTTATTTCTGCAGTTTACGCTCCCAAGCAACACTGGCAAATTGCTCAACCGTTCGCTAAAATGAGTTGTCAGTATTAAATTCCACCATATTAAAAGTTCCCTCACTGGAAAAGAGGTCAGATGTTTAATTCATTCTCCTCTGGAGAAGGTTAAAAACACACATTACTGAATAAGAAATTCTGATTTACGCTACCATGCTCCATCCGAGTAATCTCCTGCTAATCTCGGCCTAAGTGCTAGACTTCAAGGCACAAAACTGAGCAAGCTAACATCCTTGTGGAAAGCTCATTTACCCTTTCCATGGATGAGAAGCTGAGACTCTGCTTTTGGACAAAGGTCCAAGTAAGTGACCTGAGGGAGACAGGAACATGGCTGAGCATCAATAGCTATTGTAGTTCCAGCTTAAATCTGTCCAGGTTAACCAAAGGGAAGTCTTTCCCACATGCAAACACACGTCCCTTTGCACCCAACGTGTATTTACGATGTCACTATCACTCCAAAAAGCAAACCCCAACGGCATGAGGTTGGTCGGATCTGAAACCACCACCCGAGACCCCTTCCATCCCTGCTTGCCTCCATCTTCCCCGCGTGCACAGGGGCTGCACGTGGAGAAGTCAACACAGCAAACACACACCTGGTGAACAACACCGCTGCCTCCGCAGAGCCACGCACCGCACGCAAGGTGCAAGTTTCAGAGCAGCGTGCAGCACAAAAAATTTCCAATGCACTTAAGCATGCAATTAAAGCGGCTCGCACGTAACAGACATCTGTTTTAAGACTGATGGGAGAAATTACAGGGAACACTCTTACACAAAGCAAAATATTTACCTACCTGTTTATGCATTTCTATATTCAGCCCATAGGACATCTCGTAATACTATGAGAGAAGAAAATGCCTCTGTTAGACCTTGCAATTGTGAAAACCATTCCCAAATTCGCTTTGACTCTAACATCATTTGTACAAAGACACAGAGACCTAAAACATTTACTAGCTAGAAGAGCTCCTGGAATTTGTGACAGCATTTCACAGTAAACTGTTTTTTTCTTTTTTTTTATTTTTATTTTATCTACATTGCTTCTTGACAAATCTACAAAAGATGGCCATAAACTAAGCAAAAAAGCCCAACCCAGACAACAACAAAAAAATCAAAAGAAGTAATCACAACCAGACTTAAAGATTAGAAGCAGGAGGAAAAAAAAAAAAAAGAAAAAAAAAAAAACACACACACAGAAAATACTCAAGATTTTATTCTCTAGCACACATAAAAGATGCCAAAAAACGCCCGAAGTGCTTGAAGCCAGACACACATATAAATCAGCAACGACTAACAGACCGGTTATTCAGTATTTTAAATTAAAAACACAAAAAAGCTACAATTAAATTGCAGGGATGCGAAAAAAGAAAGAGCATGTAAATTCAGAGCCAAAGCAGGCACACCACCCTACATATCCCCTGATGTGCCTGAGCATCTCAGGGAACTCAGGTCAGTGTGTTATGTTAGTACCAAACAATCTCCAAGACTTAAGCAAATCAGGCATGAAAAAGACAAATGCAAGCCTTAACATATGTTTGTGCTCTTGGTTAAGAATTTTTCCAGGTTATTTGCTCTTTTTTTTTTTTTGTGAATACTTGTGTGTTATTTGTCACATACAAATGGAAAACAGTTAATCCTTCGTAGATGCACAAGGGAGAGGATAGCAAGAGCTCCTCTGGAGTTATCACGATCCATCATGCAATTATGTATTTAGGGATGTCTTCCTATGCACGTTATTTAACCAGGCAGACCACAACCATCGAGGAAATCCCTTTCACAGCTCAGATCCCTGCCGCTCTGAATTCAGTAAAACAATGAACCAGCAGCCCAGAAGCAACAGTTCTTCTAAGGACGGGGGCTTCAGGTTTATAGACATGCATGTGCAATTTGGGCTTACTGCCATCACAGAAAAAAAGGAAAATGTGACCCCAAACCGCTTTACAGAGGCACAGTAGCTGTGAGAAGTCAGTGTAAGTGAAAAATACATCATCCCCAGGAATATTGCTGAAGTTGCACATGCCTTAAAAGGGCTGACAAGTAACCTGCTACCACTTTGAAGAAATATCCCCAGTTGCTTGAAACATTGAAGAGCGGATTTCACGTAGAAACTAACTGCCACAAACAAGTTACAAACCCCTGAAACCAAGGGTGGATAATGGCAGCACGGATGCAACCTCCACAGCAGCAGCAGCACCAACTATAATCTTTCTGTTCGCCTCCAGCAATCCGAACGTATTTCAATCTCAGCACACCAAGCTAATAGACATTTTGAATTTGTTATGCAGCTTGCTTACCATGACATAATGTCGCTGCATCTCTGTCTTCTCACTGGCCAGTTTTTCACATTCTAGCTTCAAACTGTTCGAGACATAAAAAAAAAAAAAAGCATGGGTACTTCATAACACAAAACTGACATTCTTCTGAGCACAAGGTACTCCCCTTTTCGAGCATTTCCCCAAGACACAAACAGAAATGCACGTTCCAGCGCCTGCCTGGGAGTTCAGGGTGGGGTTTATACTTTTCATCTTTCAAGAGAGATTGTGCAACATCCTCACCTCCTAAGCGAACTGCATACAGTACGCAGGAGAGCATTTTTCACTGACAAAAAAAAAATAATAAAACAAAACACCGGTTCACAGAAGACAGGCACACATGTCCTCACCTATAACACTTAAGCTTGAGAAGCCACTCAGAAATCCATGCTTTGGTCTTCCTAGCTTTTATTTAAACGAGCTTTGGAAACACCTCTTGTTTTCACCCAGCCCACAGAGGAATCAAATGTGTATCACTGCTTTGAGAAGCAAAAAGTTGCTGGGATTTTTTTTTTTTGTTTGTTGTTTCTTTTTTTTTTTTTCTTTGGGGGGGGGGAGGCTGTTAGTGATGACTAGGAAAATACCGCAGGTAATTTAAGGAATGCTGCGGTAAACACGAACACATCCATCGCTTTTTTTTTTTTTTTCCTCTTTTTTTCCTTTTTTTTTTTTTTTTCGGTTTGTTTGCTTCCAGAGGCGCGCTAAGCAGTCCTGCCAGAAGTCACTTGTCACTTGGAGCACACGCCGCTCCTCCGGCTCGGGATAATGAAATCGCTGGCCGCCTCGCTCCCAGGTTATCAGCACTTGACATGTCAATGGAAGGCGCGAGGGGGCCGAGCCAAGGCGAGATGCGCGTCCTGAGCGCCGCTTCCCAGAAAAAAAGCGGGGGGTGCGCCCCGACGGACGCCCTTTCATCCCACACCCCCCACCCCACAAAGAAAACAAAAAATGGGGGAAAAGAAGGGGGAAAAAATACAACAACCCCCACAACCCCCCCGCCCAGGGGCTCGCACGGCTCCGCACCGTCCCCGCCGCCCCGGGTGCGGGTGCGGGAGCGGTGGCGGTGCCGGGGGGGGGTCCCCGCTGCGGGGTGTCCCCGCGGGGTGCCCGGTGTGCCCGGCGGGACGGCGTTACCTGTGGTACTGCGCCTGCAGAAACTGAAACTCCTCCTTGATCCGATCGCAGGACTCGGAGATGGTGAATTTGAAGGGCTGCGCTGGCTGGTGCGGAGCCTGCAAGCGGCGGGGAGACAGAGAGAAAGAGAGAGAGGAGAGGCAGCGAGCGGGTCGTGCCGGCGCCCCGAGCCGCGGCCCCCCGCGCCCCCGCCCGCCGCCCGCGGGGGCTCCCCGCGCTCCCGCCCCGACGGGGCCGCCGCGGGGGGAGGCGGCAGCCGGGAGCCGCCGGGACCCCCCGGCAGGGCGCCGGGACGCCGGGGCCGCCGCGCTCCGGCTGGGGGCAACTCGGCGGCGCCATCCCGGCTCCGGGTCCGGCTCCGGCTCCGGGTCGGGGTCCGAGCCCGGGGCGGCGGCGTTGGCGGCGGCGTTGGACAACAATAAGAAAATGGCTCCAAGTGCGCGCTGCCCGCGGCGGAGCGCTGCCCGCCGCCACTCACCGGGTGCCGGGTCTGCGGGTACATCTTGCTCAGGTCGCGGATCATCCACGCCGCTTCGGGGGGCGCTGGCGGCCGGGATCAGGGCTGCGGGCGAGTAGCAGCAGGAGGAGGCGGCGGCGACGACGGCGGCGGCGGCGGCAGCGGAGGGCAGGGGCGCCCCGGCCCCGCCGCCCCGGTGCCGGCGGGGCACCCCCGGCGGCAGCGAGGCGCGGCGGAGGCGGCGGCGGCGGCGGCGTCCCCGGGGCGCGGGGGCCGCTGCCACATCCCCCGGGGGCCCCCGGGCGGCGCCGAGCGGGGCTGCCGAGCCCAGCCGAGCGCTCCGGCGGGCGGCGAGCCCCGTGCGAGGCGGCGGCGGCGGCGGAGGAGGAGGAGAAGGAGGAGGAGGAGGGCGGGGAGAGCCCCTCCGGCGGTGCGCGCCCCGCTCGCAGTTTCCTCCCCTCCTGCAAACTTTTAGCGAGGGGAGCGGGGCGCGGTGCGGTGCGGAGCGGAGCGGTGCGGAGCGGGTCCTGCTGCTGCTGCTGCTACCGCCCCGGCCGCATCCCCCGCGCCGGGCGCTGCTGCGTGGCCGGTGCCTGCTGTTGGTGGTGGTGGTTAAAGAAAAATTAAAAAAAAAAAAATAAAAAAATAAAAAATAAAAAAGGAGTGGAAGGATGAAGAAGAAACCACGGTCCGGGCTGCTTTATTTACGTATTTCTCTCTTTTGTGTTTGTTTTGGTTGTTTCCTCGCCGGGCGGAACTCCGGGAAGTGCCGGCGGCAGCAGCAGCAGCAGCGGCAGCGGCGCCGCGCGGTGCGGAGCGGAGCGGAGCGGTGCGGAGCGGAGGGGTCGTGCCCGGCCCGGCCCGGCCCGGCCCAGCCCAACCCAGCCCTGCCCGGCCCGGCCCAGCCCAGCCCGGCCGCCGCCGCCGCTCCGCGCCGCTCCCCCAGCACGCTGTGGCGCGGTGACTCCTTTGCCCAAATTTAGCAGCGGCTCGTCATTAACATTCTGATACATATTCACGGCGCACCGGGGGCCGCCGCGCGCGGGGCACCCTGGGAGCTGTAGTCCTCGCGGGCCCGCGGCACCGCCGGCACCGCGCGGGCGGCGGAGCGCGCGGGACTCGCCCTCCCGGCGGGCACCGCGGCGCCGCCCGGCCCCCTCTCTCACCCCCTCCTCCGCCCCGCCCACGAAGGGCGTCGCCGCCGACCAATCAGCGCCGCCCGCGCATTAATCGCCGTTCTGTGTTAATGCCCATCACTTCGCCGCTGACAAATGGGCGTGCGGGACCGCGGCAGGAGGGAGGGGGGAGCGGCCCCGCGCCCGGCCCCCACGTGGGGCCGTGACGCCGCGAGGACCCGCGGCCAATCGGGCGGCCGCCCGGGCCTCTCCGCCGCTGTTTCCCCGCCGCCCGAGGCGGGGCTTTGCGATCGCCGCCGTGCCACAGCGCCGGCGCTGCAACAGGGGAAACATTTGTTCAGCTGTCAATCAAAGTAACGTGGGGCGCTGCCGGCCGCCGCTCCCCGCTCCCCGCTCCCCGCTCCCGCCGCATCCAGAGCGCGGGGCGGGGGCGCGGCGGGAGCTGAGGTGGGGGGGGGGGCGGGGACGCGGCGGCCTCCGCCCCCTCCGGATCGCCCCCGCCGGGGGGGGGCAGCGCTAATTGGGGGCAGCATCGCCTGCAAGAGGCCAGCGCGGCCCCGCGGCGTCGCCTCACAGCCCCCTGCCCCCCCCTACTCCCCCCCCCCCCCCCCCCCATATAGGATGGGGGCGTCCAACGGTCGGGTAACGGTCGAGTAACGGCCGGCGCCTCAGGGCGCGGCAGCCCCCCACACACACACACACACCCCGGAGGCCGCCCCTCTCCGCGCTGTGTGTGCTTTTATTTTATTATTTTATTTCTTTTCCTGGTGTTGTTGTCGTCTGAAGGTGACATAATTAAAGTTTTTTGTTGTTGTTGTTTGTTGTTGTTGTTCTTCCCCGCTGGCAGCGCTTCAGGGACGGGATCTCTCCTCTCGGAAGCGGCGCCCTGAGGAGGCGAGGAGGATGCTGCCGCTCGCCGGAGCCGGAGCCGGGCGGAGGGGACCCGACGTTTGAAGCCGCCCCTCCTAAAGACACGCAGGGAGCGAAGGGGCCGCCGGATCCCACGGGCCGGGTGTCTCTGAAGGCGCGGGGAGCCTGTGTCTGCGAGCCACCCGCAAGGAGCAACAGATAGCTGACAGATAGCTGTGAGGTCCCACAGGCAGCCTGGCTGCGGCCGCGGCGGCTTCCGTGGTCTGCAGGCTGGAGGGAACACACCCAGGGAGGCCTGTCCCCTCCAGGAGCCCTAACTTCTTGGAAAGCAGCCCCGCACCGCTCGGTGCCGTGTCCTAGAAAGACCCCATGGCAACTTTCCTGCCAAGCCCCACTTCAGGCAACACCATGCACCGGTGCACATGCGAGCGATAGGCTCAGGCTGCTTTTTTTTTTTTTTTTTTTTTTTTTTTGTCTGCGCCTGTCATGCTTAGATTTGCCTCCGAGCAGTTTGTACTCCTGAAGATCTGCCGTTTAAACCTGCATGCAAAATAGATGTGGTTTAGTCACGTCACTTTGGATGCCTGTGCTCAAAATCCATAGTCTCAAAACTTTCACTCAGCAATTAGTGCCCTAATAATGGTAGCTAACGTGCACATATTTGCATTTGTAGTAGTAAAATCTCTTTACCACCCCCTTCTCTCTGGCTAAAGCTTGTAGTTGCTGAGCAGCTTGAGACCTTGATGGACCACTTCACCAAGGTTCTGCCTTCCTTGACTGCCCTCCAAGGGCTGGTCCGGTGGTCAGGACCTCAGGATGCTGGTGTTGGTGGTGACGGCACCATCTGTCCACCTGAAGAAGGTGGTGATGACATCCATCTTCCATTCCCGTCTAAAGTTTAGGAGGTACCGGGCAGAAATTCATCACCTTTCTGTTTTGAAGGGGAGTTTGTAACCAGAGTCTGCTTGCAATCTGGCATGTACTGTAACCTAGGAGTGTTTTGTGGCAAGTGGTTCTAAACCCTTCTGAAGCCATTTTTGCCTAATATAAAATCCAGGTCACTGGGAAATTGACCAAAATGTGTCCTTCTCACCTTTTGTTTTTCTATGACCAAAAATGCCTACAAGGTTGGCTTCATTAGCCATAGTAGTACCCAGGCTTTGTCATGCTTGCAGGTTTCATTTCTGCTGGTATTTTCACATTTACAGAGCTCATAATCAGTGCCCCAGTGGAGTTTAGGCCTCTAAATACTGTTAGAAGATATGGAGGTAAAGCACCTGAATAATTATGAAAAGACCACTGTGCTTGTGTTATGAACTGTCCAGCACCAGAAATGCTTTTAAAGGATTGGTCACAAGCATCTTGCACGAAGCAGTGGAGCACTTTCAGCTCCTCTGAAACAGAGAACGTTCACTACATGCCAGGAGCACGTCTCGACGTTCAGAGGTATGGCTGCAAAGCCTGCAAATGCTTTAGTGTTGTGCTTGACACCCAGGTGCTTGAAAGCTTTGCGAGAACAGAACAATTATGGGACTCTGTGGAGTTGTGAGTGTTTCTGGAAATATGATGGGTGGGTTCAGACCATAATTTTAGGATCCTCAATGCAGAGAAGGACTAGTCCAGTTATAAAATAAACGCTCTGTCTGAAGATACTGAATTCTGAAATAACAGGAGGATTTTGTGTTCTCTGTAGCCCTGCCTTCGTTTTGCGTGAAGTACAGAGTTCCAGAGTAAAAGGTCTTCAGCGCACTGGCAGACAAACATACAGAGCTCTGCCATCAAAGCTGTCCCTCTTCTTTTGGAGAGCACTTTGGCAATGACATTATCTATGCCTCAGCATAGTTCATTCTCTTGTCTTCAGTGAATTTATGTTGCTCTGTCCTACTGACAGAGCTAGATTTGCTGAGCTTTACCAAAATGACTGTGTGTACCTACTTAACTCTAACAAATGAATCAATGTGCATTTTTGCCCAGTTTTGCAACATTCTTGCAAGATCCATAAAACTCAGAAGTTTAAGAGAAAGTGTGCTATAACTTGGCACTTTTAAATGATGTGAATTAAGATCAGGATGTCAATGTCATTCTATTTTCCTGTCTTTTGTCACTTCTGACACAGCCTTGATGGATCTTTAAATATAGGTTGTTTTGTATTTAAAGTTCCTTGTTTTTTCCTTCTTTTATGAAAAATCTTTTATGGTAGGTTATATAACCTGTACTATTATTTAGCAAGTAGAGAAGGTAGCTTTTAAATGTTTTACACATCTTGCTAAAGATTTCTCATAAGTGAATCAACTGCAAGAAATATTTAGGCAGTTTTACAGGCACAGTAAGTGTGTTGAGTTTGGGCTGGTGGAAAAAAAAAAAAAAGCCTTGTGAAATATCTCAGAGAGGCTAAGGGCTGCAAAGTGTCTCATCCATTCTTTTTCTCCTATGAAGTGGTTATTTCGGTCCTATTGATTCAGAACTAGTCTGCTTTTACTTATATTTAAAATGTAAGGTCTAAAATGAACAGAACAATGTGTGCCTATATATGTATATTAAAGGATAGGTTAAAAAAAAAAAAAAAAAAAAGAGGAAATTTTATTTTCCAGCTAAGGTTGTCTAACCCACTCGCAGACTCTGGTGATCTTTTTATAGCTGAGCCATAACCTTAATACAGAGACTTATCAGTACCAGAGGACTTTTAATAACAGGTCCAATCCTGAGGCCATTTGGTATGTAACCCCACAGATTTCCTGTCTGGAATGACTGTAGCTGAAGACCAACAGGGCTGTGCCTACTGCTGCAACTTATTACACTTTAATTTGAGACCAAGTTACCAGGTCACCCTGCTTGGTCAGCTGTGTACTCACAAGCACACATTCATGCGCACACATGTTCGCAAAAATAAAGGTGAGAAGTTCTTTGACAAATCAATCAATTCAAAATGCTTTATACTAAGTCCTAAATTAGTAGACATATTTAAATACACCATGTAACAAGCCTTCAAAAAGATAAACTCAAGGAGGTTTTCAGTTGAATTGGCACTAAGTTCCCTCTGCTTTAAACTTTTAATTAGGGTGTTAAGCCAGGTTTTACTGGTAGAAGAATGTGACAACATGACATCCATTTTGTGTACTTGTGTTTTACAAGTGCTATCAAGTGACTTTGTCTCAGTAAACCATCACTGTGTACAACTTCCTAAGTTAGTTGTTAGTGACCATAGGGGTATGTTGTTAATAAGCACATTAGGAGAACTTATGATACTATGTTTAATATGATGATTTATATGTCAGTTAATAAGTATCCCTCTCACAAAAACAAGAAATCTGTGCAAAGCAGTTTTCGTGTTCTAGATTTCTTAATGAAGTCTGTACATTCTTCTTCAACACTGCCAAAGTCCCATTTTCTTTAATTTTTACAGGCATTAGTGTTCTGGATTCATGGTCTTAATTTGTTTATTTCTGCAGGCCTGCCTGATTTATTTCATGCAAACTTCTTGCAATGACACAATTCTACTTACAGTAAATTCTCTTGGGATATGACAGGAAAACCTCTGTTAAACTCCGCAGAAGTTTTATCAGCAGGAAGGGTAGCATTTTAGGGCCTGTTATATACTAGAGGTTGGATTTGCAAATGTGGACAGTGCAGAATGGCTTAGGCAGATACTTGAAATTAAAGTAATTTTTCGTAGACAAATGCTCCCTTTCTCATTGAAATACAAGAACTACCAGTAAGGATTTTTTTTTTCCTGCGGCAAAACCCCTGCAATTTATTAGGGAAGAAAACTCCCTCATAGCAGTCTTGCAAAATCCCATGCTTCACTAAATTTCATATGCACCTTATTATCAGGTTCTAGATATGAGTGCTTTCTGCAAGGCAAGGAGTTAGTCTTAAGGCCTCTCTACAATATTTGTTAAATGGCCATAGCCATGAAGCTGTTTAACCCACATTTTGTATCAACATTCTTCCATTCTTCTAGTTTATAATAAACATGAACCAATAATGATATGACATGATCTGCAAAGCTGGACCTCAATCAAGTATTTTCACATATTATAGTCACATTTATAGTCACATCTTAGCTAAATAAATATTACAACTCTGATGAGAATGCAACAATATTTCTTAGCGCATTTTATTCACAGGACACATGTTAATCTTAGGAAAAATCTATCAGTTCATTTGCAGGCTTGGATCCAAAGCTTCCTTAGCTTTCAAAAAAGTAATTGTCTTTTTTTTTTCATAAGACAATGTGTGGGCTTGGCTAAGTGCTGAAAGGCAGAGTTAGGATGATGAGGAAGTCACTCACTCACATGACAGACCTCACATGCAGTCACCCCCAACACAGGAAGAATGAGGACTTCCATCCTAGAAGCTGTGACTATCTGAAAACATGTGGCTTACCATCTTCCCTAACCAGGCTTCAATGCTTACTGCAATGTTGAGTCTGCTAGCAGTGTTAGAAGATAAGAACAGATTTAGCATGCCTTCTTGCTACCCAAGATGCACTTCATGCCTCTGAAGGCAAAGAGAGTTCCCCAAGCCTTTGCAACACCATCAATGAAAGTCACTATTTAGCCTCTGGCCCATATAAATTAATGAATAAATCTAATTCTTTGAGTTAAATCTTTAACTCAAGGCTTCTTAGGTGCAATGAATACTATTTCACATTTTTTGAATCTTTAGCTTTTTTAAAAGCACATACTAAGTTAAAAGGGGATGTGTTTTCACATTGAATTGTTGAGAAGGAAGGCATCGCTGTTTAGGAATTAACGTTGTGGAATGATATGTATTAGAACCACATATCTTGTCGTGCAAGGAAACTATGTAAATCAATTGAACTTTACAAGTTCAAGGCACGTTAATAGCGTGAGGAAAGGTGTACTTTCCAAGAGGTCAAAATAAAGAAAAAATAGTTTAATGTAATATTCCTTTAGAATATTATATGGAATCTAAAAATATTTAATGTTCTTAATAATCACTATATTAACATTACTTTGGTAAAAGTGAGTAAACTACACAGATCAAAAATATATGAGAATTAAATATATAGAGAGATATATGTATTCAGAATGCAAGTAAGATTTTGAAGATCTCTTTTTCCACATTATACTGCAAATTTCCCGCTTGCTCTGAAAGGGAGAAGACACCATTGCTCTTTTAATTTGCAGTCATACATTGCTGTTGACTTGCATGCTGTTATTGTCCTGCAGACTCAGCAAGCACTGGGAATCAGAAATTTAGATACTGTGTATTGTGAAACAGTTTTATTGTCTTTGCACCTTCCTCAGGAGCAACATTCATGACTAAGACACACGCATCTCTTTTAGTAGCTAGATTTACTAGTAGATTAATGTGTTTAGCAGAGACTAATTCAAAAAAATAGCTTCTGTATATGTGTTTATTCTTCTAAAACAACAGAAAACTCTATTCAATGGCAGTGTATTTTCATCCAATGAAGAACCAGGGTTGTACTCTAAATACACCTTTAATTCCTGAGAAATAAGAAGAATAATTCCTCTCCAGTTAAGTTTCTCCTTGAAAACTGAGTGTAAACAATGCCATTCTCTTCACTGGGTGCTGTGGGTGGACCTTGACAATCCACAGTTAAAGAAAGTAAATGGGAAATGATTGTTATTTGAAGGACTGGTCTTATCTCTGTAACTGGGTGTAATGTAGTCATCCTCACTCCAGGTACTCCAGGTATCAGCAGTTCTTTAACCTACACCTGTTTGAAAGGTAAACAGTGAAGTTTTCCTCCTGATAACTAATCCTTTTTGATGAGGCAATCTCACGAAGGCTCTGAAAAGTTTACTTAAGTAAACAATGAATGGGGATTTGCTCCCTGATTGCTCATAGCTCAAGTGAAGCGACTCCATCAGGTTTAATGACACTGCTTTGGATGAATATTGGTGAAAAAGAGAGAAGGAACAAAACCAAGAGGGTCAAACTATTTGGGAAATAAACTTGAGAAGCAATAAAATTGTTTTTTTTCCTAAATGACCTGCAAGATACACTGGGTTGAACTGGGAGGTGACTGAAAACAAAACAAGGAGTAATCTGCTAAACAAACATTTTTTTTTTCCCCTTAACACTTGAAACAGTGCCTGCCATAGGAGTCCCTATCAGAAAAAGAAAAAGGAGGGGTAGAGGTAGAGTAAACCTGAATACAGTCAATGAAACTGTACCTCCTTTAACAACAGTCTTCCTGCAGTCAAAACCATGCTAGCATGTGGCCTGTTCAAATAAAAATTACTGGACCAGAACCAAACAAGAAATAGTAACTGATAATGTGTTTTTTCAGAACCTACCCATCCATCAAATGTGTCACTCCTCCATAATACTTTATTGCCCTTTCTGAGGAAAGATCTTTAAAATTCATCGCGTGCACTTAAAAACAAAGTGTCGTTGTCCTGGTTTATAATGATTCTCTTTTAGTTTGGGTTTGTTTTGTTATTTAATTACATTCTCTTCTATCTTGCATTTTTGTACAGACAGTTGCTGGAAATTTCTGCTGCTCTTAAACAAAGAATCTTTTGTGCTGTATCAGCTTGCATTTTCCCTGGATTGTGTTGTGCGGGTGTCTTTTCACTGACTTCAGCATTGGAGTATTGTAGTCATAGCTTCACTAAGTAGACTGTAACAAACAGATTCATTGGTCCTTTCTCTGTGCTGCATCTTATTAACTGATCTGTGGGAAATGCTCTTTACATTGTTAAGGCATATGCACTATTACAAACAATAAATTAACCTTAACTGGAGGAAGCTTTGAGACTCTGAAGATGGTAACCCAGCAGAAAACAGTTTATAAAAGCTTTCTATCTACCAAATATCAGAGATATTTTAGTTAAAAGACGTTATACCTATTTTCTACACCAACCTGTTACTACTACGTTTACCAAACATATTATGAATAAAGCTTGTTATTTTTTTAATACAAGAAAGCAAGATAAATACTAGTTTCCTTTAACTGAATTCAAATATTTCTCCCCTCCTCTCCTCCCTCATTTTCCCTTCCTCCTTATCCTCCCTCCCCCCAAATAAAGAACACCAATGAGCCCAATTTTAAGAGTAATATTTTTGTGAATTAGAAGGCAATTTTCACAGATCCATTGTAGCCGTTTTATAGGGGCTGCTAATGATAACCCTCAAATTACAGACCACAGTCGTAGGAGGTCAAATGCCACGTTGCTAATTAATTCATAAAGGAGTACTTTGGATTCTAATGTTTAGACTGCTTTTTTAACGTTATAAAATGTTAAGGCTTGCAACTTGTGTACCAAGAAAAATGTCAGTACTCATGATGACACAGGACTAGCAGCGCCTTGAGCAGGCAGAGATCAGGAAGGGCATGCAGTTCTGGTAATGGAGGAAAAAAAATAGGGGCATACTTGAAACAAGAGATATCCTCCCCACCCTCCTCAAACAAGATGTTCTTGTTCTCTGGATCCGGGAGGGAGGAGTTTGTGCTCACACACTGTCTCTAACCCGTTCTTTCACCTTTATGGTATTCTCTAGCTGTAAATTTGCACCAAGTATGTTTTTAAATGAATCAGAAGTACATCACCTACTTCTCTTCCTTGCAAGCAAAGACACAGAAAGAATAGAAATGAATTTTACATCTGTTCCACCTAGAACTGATTAGCTAAAATGCAATAACACCAGCCCAAAGTCTGATTTGTCGAACAGAGTGTCTAGATCTTTGAGTCAGATATCAAATCAAAGTAGGGAGCAAATAAATGCATGCTAGAAGTGTGTTATCCGCTCCACCACTCACTGCTTGGTTTTAGACAATTTAGTTTCAGTTTTGCTATAAGGAAGAGTGATAAGACTTGCTGTAATTAATATTTGTACAGGGCTGTGGAATCTGTAATTTATTTATTATATTTCAGTAAGAAGCTCCAAGGTTAGTACATGTAAATCCAGGAATCCCTGCAAAGACATATAATTCATGTGCCCCTTGGCTTTTACAGAATTGCTGAGGTTTTCTCCACATCAACACCAGTTCTAGTTTCAAACTAACTACAGATTTGGCAGTGTCTGAGAAGCAGGCTCACAAAGCCCTGGTCTAATAGTTGTAACCGAGTCAGTAAAATACTTTAAGCATTTGCTTAACTTCAAGCTCATGAGTTGTGCTATCAACTCAGTGGAGCTAGTCACTAGGTTAAAATTAAGCTTATACCTAAATGACTTGCTGGACTTGTACCAGACTGTTAGGCTTATGATTTAGGTATCTTAAACTTTCTGAGATTGTCTCCGGATCTAAGAATTTATGGTGAAGCTGAAAGTGGTGGTAGACTTAGATTTCAATTTGGGGCAAAAGATCTAACAATATTCATGTGTACTTTACTTATCTAAACACTGACTAATTTTTGTTTAGTTATCTAGGCATTCCAAATGCTAGCATGTGTGACTCATACTCTTATAGTTCATATTTATATCTCCCAGTAATGCCAGGCTAACTCCTATAGTGCTATAAACCATTGTGCCTCAGTCAACTGCAATAAGACTACTGTGATTTACATGTCTGAAGATCTGGCTCCTGCTCTACACTACTTTGTAATGCCAGTGTTAGCATTTGTAGTCCAGTACATAAGTGGTGGCTGTAGAAACATACGTTGCATCTTCCACTTAAAGAGTTGTCTTGACTAATTGTAAAGAGCTTATTGCAGACAGTAGGCACTACTGAACAGTGCACATTGCCTAGCAATATCATTCTTGTAATCTGGACTTTAAAGCTGAAAAATAAGGCTTTTACTTTAAAGTAGGTGTTTGGGGCCTTATCTTCATAAAAACAAATCTCTGCACAGCTGTAAGATTCAAAGGTGTAATTTAAAACAATATAAAGTAATATGTAGCAAGAAGTGTTGTTTGTTTGCTTGTTTGTTTGTTTAAACATAAAAACAATCCTCTGGTGTTTTACCCAGCCACCATTCTAAGCAGTGCTCTGAAATTTATTGTCTTAGGTCAGTATTCTAAAGATGTGTGATTCATTTGTGCTGTGGGTTGCTTTGTTTTTTGTTTAGTAGGTAAAGGTGTAGAACAGTGAACATCTATGATATAGGAATATTTGTACTTAAAAGGTGCTGTTCCTTTTAATTACCACATTAAAATATCTATCACTCAGTATGCTGTAGGCAATTTCTACTTCTTTCTGATTAGCTTATGGGAATACATTATTTACATTTCATATGACAATTTTGTTTTTAAGAAATGTGCAATATTGCAACAATGAATAAAAATTTGTTTCAGTCTTCTGGGATGACAGGTTTTATTATTATCCTAAACATAGAACTTCAGTTAAAAACAGAATAGATTTTTTTTTTCAATAGTAATCTCATTTGAATGTTTTGATTTATCAAGGCATTCCATGTTTACTTAAAAAACACATTTTCTGCTCCCTAGAGAAGTCCATAATGCACTCAGTAAAAACTAAGCATCAGGAAAAATGTACTCAAATGACAGAGTAAAATTCAGGGAAAACTGCTCAGAGTTACTTTGGTACACATGCTTGTTGTTGAACATTAATGATATATGTTTTATGTGTATGTTCCATAAACATTTATATGTTATCCTTCTGTGGGGATCAGAATAATGTAAATTATTTTATTCAAAATACAGCATGTATACCCTTTTATTCGGTGAAAATACTGCTGTGTATTAAAATATTAATACCTTACAGATTTCAGCTGAAGAGTAGAAGTAGAGCTTTGGAGAACTACAATTCTTTTTACTAGTGAAACTACCTGACAAGTTACATGTGACTAAATTGAAATTAGGGAATTTTCTTAATAGTTAATTTGGTAAAATCCAGACAGTTCATGTATGACTTAAGCTTCACCTGACTAGAAAATGGCATTGTTCATTAATGAATAGCAAGCTACACAACAGTTTAGGACAGGAAGTTAAGAAATCCCTACCTATATGAAATTATAGAGGGAATTAAGAGAACAAAAATGCAATTATTAGAACTGAAACATGGCCAAGATCCTTAGGTTAACTTCTGTGTTCTTATTGGAAGCTATATATTAGACCCCATTTCTTGTCCCTCTCTGCTGTGTTTTTTATTTTTTTTAATAGAAAATTCTGAAACAGTTTATTTCTGTTTTAGTTTAAACAAGGCTGGTCTCAGTGATCAGACATAAATGTTTTAAAATACTTAAGTATCATTACTCTTAACAGATAAGCAACCTTAGCTTAACTGCTTAACTGTTAACAATTTAAAAATTAGTGCCCAGTTGAAAAGAGCACTGCTGAGAAATTTCTAGGGCTCCAGTATATATTTGGATATGGTCATGCTTTATGTAGTTCTATATTCCATCTAAAAAAAAAAAAAAAAAAGTGTGAAGTCATAGAATCATAGAATGATTTAGGTTGGAAGGGACCTTAAAGATCACCCAGTCCCAACCCCCCTGCCATGGGCAGGTACATCTCCCACATCATCAGGTTGCTCAAAGCCCCATCCAGCCTGGCACTTCCTGGGATGGGGCATCCATGGCTTCTCTGGGCAACCTGTTCCAGTGCCTTATCAGCCACTGAGTGAAGGACTTTTTCCTTACATCTAATCTAAATCTACCCTCTTTTAAAATTTTAAAATTGTTTCTCCTTGTCCTATCTGTATCTGCCTATGTAAAAAGTCGCTCTCCAGTCCTTAGCCCATCTGGGCCTCACTGACCATACTTGCTATCGTGAACATCATCATGGCTGAAACAAATCTGTATTATAGGGACAGAAACAGTCACCTTGCTAAGCAAGAACTGGAAATATAAGGAAATGTTATGTAAATGTTATGTAAATGACATGACTCTGGGAATAATTTTCAAAAGTGCTGAACTGTGCTGAATATTCTTAAAAGTGGGGGTTAATAGGAACTCAGGACCTGGGTCTCATTCCTGTAAGGTTCTCCACATCCTGTAGAGTAAAGAATGGATCCCAGAGGTGTGGATCTGCTAGTGTACCTCCGTTTTTTTTTAATGGAGTAACACTTGATTCTCTAGCTGAAGGGAAAAACTTAAAATTTGCATGTCATCTCTTAAGGAAGAAGCTCACTGGACACATGAAAAAAAAAAAAAAAAAAAAAAAAAAAAAAAAAACTAAATTTTACATTTAAAAAAAGACTAAAAAAAAAAAAAACCTCATTATTTTAAACACGAATAGATAATTTTTTGGCCAGGTCACAATTTTTCAGTGCTTAGCACCCTAAATATGTAAGATAGATGGTCAGCTTCATGACGCTGTTCCTTCCCCCTAAGTAGGAGACAGATGTGTTTTTGTGTTCACTGGCTGTAATGAATATCACTGGCAGTAAGAAGCCCTAAAACATTTTCTGTGTTAGTACAAACTGTTTTAGGATATTTAACAGGATCAGGAAATGTTTGTACAATGTAACTGGTTGTGCTATGTTACTGCTTCAAAATCTACTTTTAGCACTTGTAGACACTAGGAGATTTTACATCATTACAATAAATGGAAGTTCCTTTCATCTTGATGCACTATCATGTAGTCCAGCCATACAGCAGAAGAGCCCAAGACTATCTACGTATCTAGCCATTAATGAAATCTCAGAATGTGTGTATCAATTATATTGTAGGCATTGTTCACTTGGCCAGAATTATTTCCTTCCATTTAATCCAGTTTTCTTTATGTGTATTTTTCCTGCACATATCACTAGAGTGCTGAGCACTTCTGTGATAACTGAGAGCATTTCCCCTGAGTGCAATCAGGTTCCTACCATTGATATGCATATCCAAAAGGTCCTAAAGTTTTTAGCTTTTCTGTAGTAAACAGTTCATTTTTAATTGATACACATCCTTGCCATGAGAACACTCAAATTTTCTGATTTAGAGAACAGACAAAAATGAAGGACTGAAAACTAAAGAAAAACAGAAGCACAGATTTCTTTATACCTTATTTGAGTGAATGTGTGTGGTTCTTTGATCATATCAAAAGAAAACTGTTGATGACATGCTGAAAAAATAAAACAACATAACATATGGCTGCAATCATATCAGCATAGTACTTCTGTTTTTACACCACTTTCTGTTGAATTTTCCTGAACTACATTTGCTAATATTTTACAAAATATATTAAAATGTTCTGATTTTTCCTATTTGCCATTATGACACCTTTGGAAAGAACTAAGTCATTAAAGTAGTTTATTGTTGTTATATACTTTTTTAAACTTTAACACTGAACTGGTTGCTTGTGTAATTGAGGAAAGTACTAATTACAAACCAACATTTGTAAAATAGAGTGTATGAGTTTTTAATGAGGTATGTGTCCTATACCATATTTCTACAAGTGTCTGACTACAAAAGCACAAGATAAATGCAGACACAGTGATATTCTTTTTCATACAATCTTTAGAAAACATTGTGTGATAAACCTCATATGAGTTTATGACTGCTTCACTCTCTGATGCTGAAGGTACTAATTCCTATGGAAGCAAGTAAAAGTTGACTGCACTCAGTTGCTATGATTAAGCACATCTTTACCTGTTCCAGTTGAAAGTCATAGCAGGAACCTCTAAACTGCGTGTATAGAAGTCTGATTGGTGACTGTTTTCAAGGCCATATTTTTTTCATTTTCAGATTGTTTTCCCTAATCCATAGACTTTATTAAATAATTATGTGCAAGGTGAAGATCACAAATGTATTATATTAAAAGGTACATTTAACATTTGTCATCACACTAGCAGAATTTCAAAGATGTAGCTTTCAGTAACAGGAATAAGTTCATTTGATCAGTTCATTTGGATTTACTGTTATTTTTAAATAAATTTTCTATAGTATAAAGTTTTTGTATACTTAAGATGAAGAGGTGATCTGAATAACTTGATTATCTGTACTTAAATTATTGCTAGCAGTAATATTAATTGTCATGAATTAACTTCCAACAAAAGTAGTCTTACGGATTTCAGTCTTGAGCTTCAGAATCAGTTGGTTTGTAACAAGTAAATCTGAGTTTATTTCCTCAGAAGACTTTATGACATGGACAAGTGGTCTTGTTACTATTTGCATAGCAGGGAACTTGCAGTAGCCAAATGGAATGACCTGCTTGTGGCAACACAGGGAGCTAATGGTATAGCCTGGAAAAGAAATAGAGCATCCCAAAGATCCATATCCTGCCTTGTGGACTCTGCTGCCTTTCATTGTTACAGTTTCCATCCTTTTTTTTTTTTTTTTTTTTTTTTTCTTCCCCTGGGTTAAGTAGGAGTTGGGAGTTCATGAAGAAACTGGGAGATTAAAAAAAAAAAAAAAAAAAAAAGGAGAGTTAGAAATTTTGCAACACTTATGTTTAAGGCTGTATATGGAGGAAACACATCTATTTCTCTGCATTTTAAAAAGCCACTGTACAATGACAGCTTGTACCTTTGTGCAATGCAAGAAAACTAATAATTGAAAACCTCTGAAGGGCTCATGTCATGTTTTTAATGTATTCCTGTTCAGTGTTCTGAGTAGAAGTTTTGTTGTTGCTATGGGTAGGGGATAGATTGAACTGATTACATACTGTGTTATAAATAAGTGTATTTTGTTCCCTGAGAAATGATTCTTCCTTCAGTAATAGGAAAAATAAACAAGGGAAAAAAGGTACATTTAAGGTTGTTGTCAAGTCTTAGCTATGCCTAGACTTTCAGATTTCTGTTCTCAGCTACAATATTCTAACTAAAATGTATTTTCCTCTTAGATTAAATTCCAATTTCTGCATGGTTTAAGAAGTGACTTCTCCTAGTTAACAATTACCTACAGCTATACAATTACTGCATAAGCCCTTTGTCTTCTTGAAATGCAATGAAGGGTGGGAAAAATTTGCCTTTAATCTATGTTTGCACTCCTGTGATTTTGGGACTGGCAGAAGCCAGATTGGTTTGGGCATAAATTAGAGCCATCTAATGCTCTGTCATTGCTGACTACCTGAGATTCTGTGGGATCACTCATCACTGAAGATTGGTTGTAGTGGGCCATGCTCTGTAATGATGCTCTAACAAATGGAGAATTCTCCACAAACCAGCGAGATTAGTTTTCCAGATGCTTTGTACTGCTTGGAAAGACAAAAACTGTCACACTCCAGGTGTGACAACAGCTTTTGCAGCAATGCATGGTTCTTCTTTGAATGAGTTTGCTTGGGCACAAATAGTATTGCAGTGGCCCTCTGCATTTCAAAGTAAGGTGCAAACCAGAGGCAAATGGGTCTGGTTAATGGCTTTAAGTTGTTGAAATTCACATTGCTGCACCTACACTGATGTCAAGATCAAGAGTTAATTTAAATCTAGCTTAACCACATTGACACGAATTTCAGTGGCATCTTATACTGTGATGCAGGGTCAGCAATAATTATGCAATATCCACTGTCTCTGTCTTTCTTTTTCTTTCTTTCTTTCTTTCTTTCTTTCTTTCTTTCTTTCTTTCTTTCTTTCTTTCTTTCTTTCTTTCTTTCTTTCTTTCTTTCTTTCTTTCTTTCTTTCTTTCTTTCTTTCTTTCTTTCTTTCTTTCTTTCTTTCTTTCTTTCTTTCTTTCTTTCTTTCTTTCTTTCTCTTCCTTCCTTCCTTCCTTCCTTCCTTCCTTCCTTCCTTCCTTCCTTCCTTCCTTCCTTCCTTCCTTCCTTCCTTCCTTCCTTCCTTCCTTCCTTCCTTCCTTCCTTCCTTCCTTCCTTCCTTCCTTCTCCTCCTTCTGTTTCCCTCTCCCTCTCCCTCTCCCTCTCCCTCTCCCTCTCCCTCTCCCTCTCCCTCTCCCTCTCCCTCTTACTCTCCTTCTCCTTCACCCTCTCCTTCTCCTCCTCCTTCTCCTCCTCCTTCTCCTCCTCCTTCTCCTTTTCTTCTTCTCTTCTTTCCCTCTTTCATTCTCTCTTTCTCTTTTTTTTTTTCTTTTTCTCTCTTTCTCTCTTTCTACCCCTTTTCTTAGTTCTTTCTTATCACTAGACCACCCCTGTCTCTTGAGTTAAAATGGGCAACTGATCTTGTCTATTCTGACAGTAAGAGACGCATCACTACTTGCACAGTAGCTGGTAATGTCCATATCGATTCATGTGACAAACTTACAGTCAAATCTTAGCCATAGTCATCAATGATTAGCTTTGTATTTTCTTGGTTTCTTTTTTCTTATTCAGAGTTTTTAGCCTTGCTTTCTGTGTAAACAGCATCTCCATGTTGCCAGTAGTGATAATGAGTAAGAGAAACTCGATTTTTTACAGCCCCATTCATTCAGAAATCTCAATGGGCTTTTAAAAATGCACAGTGCTACAGGGAAAAAAAAATAAAATAATGGAGGGATATTATTAATCTTTAATTTCTTCACTGAAAAGTCACAATATAATAATTATTAAGCTACACAGAGCTGCACTAGGAAGCTGTCCAGGAGAGAAAAGGAAGCAGAGAACAGCATCAGGCAAACCACATGAGGAAGTTTAGGTAGACCTCGATACCCAAACTACAATTTAGCTGTAATGCTGACTTTCACAAATATCTCCTTGGAAAGTACCATATTGTCATTGATGACCACAAATATATACACAAATACATTTTCTCTCAACTAAGAGGCAGTGCACCGAAAACAGCTGTAAGAAAGTTGAACAAATGGACTGTTTACATGACCATTGGTAGCATTTCCTGCAACATTTCCACTTCTAGTGATATCTCCTTAAATGATTAAACTTAAAAGGATTAAAAAAAAAAAAAAAAAGTAGTTACATTATTTCATTATAATGAGGTAAGCTTCTCTACCTGAGCTCATATGAACCTGTTACTGAAAGAACAGGAAGACATACCATTTATTCTGTGGTGTGTGTTTGTTACATATGCTATCATATATACAATGGAGATGTACAACACATCCAGTCTGGGCATAAGGAAAGATTGTTCAATACTCACAGGCATCTTGAAAATAAATGCCATTTTTCAGTCAATTAGGTATTTCCTTCACAGTATTTTTCTCAGTGAATCTTATGTGGCATTAACACAGTGTGTTCTCTGCCCATGTCTTTGTCCCTCTTTTGAATGCTGTGATTTTCTTATGTGCACTGCCAAAATTGCCTAGTTCTAATGCAGAATCATACTTTGCTTCCTCACTTGCCCATTTGCCCACTTTGGGCTAATGTTAGCAAACATCCCTTAAAGACAATTGCTTTTAATCTTGTCAGAGATGCCTGTGTTGTGAGGGTGGAAATTAGTTATTAGTTTAGCTTTTCATCCATGCATAATAAGATGTTAAAATCAGAGATGTTTGCCTGGGGCCATGAGAAGCATCCCACTCTGAGCTTGCAAGTTCTGAATTTATAAAATGCAACATATTTAAAATAAACAAGCAGAAGGCAAATGACAGTTTAAAATGACAAAAAGTCTGTTTTGTGTATATTAGTCTTTGTGTAAGGAATATAAGACATCTTCTTGACTGTGATAAAAAAAGAAAACTATGCTAAATTTTTGCTGATTCTCCCATACCTTTCTCACCCTCTTTTTATAACAGCTGATGAAAAAAAAATAATAAAAAAAATAAAATAAAACAAATAAAAAAAAAACTATGCTATGTTATTCTTATAGTGGTGACTTTTTCCTGATTGAGATTGCCATCAGATTGGTTCCTGCAACATCAAACAATCAAACTTCAGGCCCCATGCAGTACCTAAGGTTCCAGAAACAAACAAAACCAAGACAAAGTCAGTATGGAATAAAAATAACAGAATCTCTTTCTTAGAAAATAGTGGGAAATCCTCTCTTCACACCTGTATTACACAGTAAAGTTGATGTCATTTAGAGAGCTTATAATGCAAAAGGTCCTCCCTTCTTTCTGCTCTGGCACATCTGTGGTAGGATGCCAGGATCTCTGTCTACAAAGCAGTGACAACTTTCAATTTTCCTCCACTCTTTTTCCACTTTAGTTAAATCAGCCACAGCAAAGGATACACAGTAGGTTATAATTCCCTCGGAATTATCTATTTTAGAATAGTGGTAATTGGCAATGAAAGCACTCAGTGAGTTCAGACACACTTTCAGAGAGACCACTGAATGTTTCAGTGCTCTCCTTTGTCCTCCCCAGTACATGCATACCTAAAATGGCTCCCGAAGAAACACAGGTAGGCATCCTGGCTTTAAATGTGTGTGTAATATAAAATGCAGAGTTGTACACCAGTCTGCTGGATGACAGCCTTGAGTATTTGGATTGCCTACCAAGTGTTGATGAAAAGCCACACAGATTCTTAATTCAGAAACTCCAATTTTTCCTCTGTTCCTGTGTTCATTTTCTTTATCAGCAGGGGATGACTTACACTTTCGAAACTGATTAACATTTTAAAACTGTGGGAGCACTTTGTGTGGCATTTCAAATGATTTTAACCCTTTAGCTCTATGCTAGAGCTCCTTTCTCCCCCACACCTCTCTTTGGAATACAGGTTCTAGCATGTCAGCACTTCCAGAAAGTAAACATTTTGCACGACACAGAAGACACTGGAGATATCAAATATGTTAACTAAATTTTGGCAGTAGAAACATGTGAGGATTTACCAGCTCTCACCTTGTTTTCTTACCTACATACATTGGTGAAGGAGACAGCCTTTCCTTACAACTGTGAGAAACGCAACAGTTTTCTTAATCCTTTCTCTTGTCATATTTGTCCTCAAAATTATATCTTTGATATGTCTCTGTTTAAAGTCAGCAGGTCTTATCCTTCTCTGTACATTCTCTGCTCAATCTCTTTTTTTTTTTTTATCTGTTAGGCCCTCTCAATGCATGAGCACACTGATGTATGGGCAGAGCAGTGACTCTCCAGTTCCCCAAATCCATTTTCTAACTGTGCTCAGCTTTGCTCTCAGACAGTCAAAGCTTACTCTAAAGAACAGCTCAGGAATACTGTTCATTTAAAAATAAATACAGTAACTGAAGGAGGCATTTTTCCATATCCATAGTCAAGCATGCAGGTGCAGTGCATATACGATCATTTCCAGCAGAGGAAAACTATTAAGCAATGTCTGCAGACAAGTCTTCAGTCCACTTAGAAGTGCTTCCACCTGTGAATTAAAAAGATCAGCATTTGTTAAAGTCCACTAATGGGCCTGATAACACAGCTAAAGTTGCATAGAAAGGATCCAGTTACAACATGGTGTTAGTGATCCCCACTGAACTTTTTGGGACTCACATTTGAGGGCACACTTTGTCCCATGCTACCAAACTTGAATAAGGATCCTACTCACTGGCTACTGTTCTGCAGTTCTTGGTATTAACACTTAATACTCTTAATTTTAGTTTCTATAGGTTCTTACTGTTTTTCAGCAAGCTGAGTCCAGCAACAGGGGAGTTTTTTACTCTTATAGCTAAGAATACAAGCATGAAACTACATTTCTGCTTTTCTACAAAATACTGTGATAAGATTCTGAAAGCAGGGCATTGGTCACCTCTTCTAGCTTATCGGTTTCAGAAAGTCAGAAAAGTGGTCCAGTAGTCAAGGACAGGGAAGGAGAAAAGACTAAGGCACATTTTGCCTGCATCTGAAAGCAAAATGTCCTTTTCTATACTTAAATGTCTTTCAACCTTTGACTAAATATTTTTCCCTCTTTCACTTTCCAACACTGCTTTACCTGAACTTCACTTTCCAGTGCTATGATTCTCCCTCAGGATTTCTTCCTTTGCAGATCACTTTTAGCCCCTGCATTCTCTGATGGGGATGTTGGTTTACATATGCATTTTAATAACTCATTTTGTAATGACCTGCTACCATTCTACTGTGCTACTACTGTGCTACATGTGCTACTGCACGTTAATTCCTAGATATGGTAAAACTGAAATTCTTTGCAATCATAGCAACTGAACTAAGAAAAGTGGAAAATGCAAAACACTGAACAGAACCAGAGATGTGCTTAGTATTTTCAAAATTTGCATTTAATTTCTGAAAATACAACTATTTTAGCTATTTAATTTAATGATTTTTTTTTTTTTTTTTTTTTTTTTTTTTTTTTTACTTGGAGGAATATACAACATGTGATATTTAAATCAGTTAAAAAAAAAATAAAATCAGTTTATTTCTGTTTCATTAAATAGGGCCAGGTATGAATGAGAGAAAGTCAGAAATCTTGCTAGTAATATAGTAAGAACTCAGGGCCTTAAAAAATATTACAAAATATGAAATATCAAAAGGCTATTTATTATTTTATCACATAACTAGCTTTATGAAATATCAGTAATTTTGCATTATTTGTTTGTTTGTTTGTTTGTTTTTTGACATTTGATTAACTGTTGCTAGCAGCATTTTTTTTCAGGTTTGAAGGTAGGCAATTTGCAATTTACTGTATGGGAACAAAAGGCAAGAAAAAGAAGAGTGTTTCATCTACATTTCTTCTCCCTTCTTCAAAACGTTTCATGTTAATATTCAGGAACAATTTCCCTTTTCTAATGTTCTTTCACTAGTTGTATTTTAGTTAATTATCTTGGTTATCCATTGTAAATAAAGAGTAGAAAATCTGCCAGTTCTATTAGAACATAGTTCTATGCTTTCCCCCAATGAAATTCTTACACAGTTTTCTCTTTTCCTTTCCTTTAAAGGAGAAAGAAACGTTCCTCATTGGGAAGAGCAGATGCATCCCACCTAAGAGGTTTGAGGATTATAGATTCATTCAAGAATTTTCCTTTTTTTCCAAGTATGAATCTATAATTCCCAAGCATTTCATATGTGTTAATATATACAGAATACAGTGTCCTTGGAAGCTCAAGGAAAGTCATGTGTAAGAATAAAAAAGGTATTAAAGCATAAATGTTAATGAGGGCATAGTGCAATGACTCCTTGTAAACTTTGCCCAGACTGACTTAGAGGAGTTAGGTTAAAGTTGTCACATCAGAAAAACAGGCACACTGCAGGTGCTAATATTCTCCTTCTATCACCTCTGCTTAAATAGCAGAGAAAAGGAATATGAAAGCCTACAAAATTCTTCCTGTGCCTTTTGTATAATTTAAATCTATTTGAAAGAAGACAGATAAACCTGTATTCCTTTTAACACTCTATTTTAAAGTTTGTTCTAAAGTGTTTTTTCTCTTAAAATTAAACATATTTCCTGGGGACACACATATCGGTTATTTTGTAATGCTTAAAAGTCAACAGTACAAATATTGCCGGCATTTAATAAACACAGGGCTGAAACAATATAGTGAAATTATTCATCACCAGCTCAACTTGTCATATAAGAACGTGAAACACAAAAAAAGTTATGTTCAATTCAGAAAATATTCTCTTCAAGTTTGCATATATCCCCTTTTATTTCCTTGTGAAGTTTTTAAAGTTCCCCCCACACATACGCTTGCTTGGAGCCTTATGAAACTGAAATGTCAAGTGAGAGTTGCTTTATATCATGTTCTGTCAATCAAAGTAAGCGAGGCTTTATGCATCTGTTGCTAGTATATTGGCACTTTTTGAAGAGTGTTTCGGAGGGAGCAAGAATAAATAAAGATCCTTCAGGCACTTTCTCATTTATGGATGAGGAATCAAAGCAGTCTGAAACTTCATTTTCAGCCTGATACCCTGAAGATTGTTGGCTGATAATTCTGGATGGAACAGCTTATCTGAGAGGATTAGGGAGAACATGGGCTTCCTATTACTGCTGGCTTCAGCCTATTCAGCTGGGCAGACTCTGTCACACATTATCTGTGCCTTTACATATGTCACTAATCTTATCTATATCTTTTCAGCTCCTTCTGTTGGAGCTGTGGTTTCCTGTACCTAAACCTCCCATTTCTTCATTACACCAGCTGTATAGACATTAGCCTTCCCTAACAGCCTTCCTGCACTGTGTCATTCAGTAATGGCTAGTAATGCAAAGGTATGAGAAGGTAATGGTAGTGCTTTATCTCAGATCTTACAGGCCTCACATCAGTATATTAAATGCATACCTTCCTTCCCAACAACCTCCGCAGTCCTCCCCCCACCATTTTTGATCAAATCCGCTTAACAAAATAAAATCGCCTCAACAATACAGGATCTCTGCAATCATTAAAAATAATGGAAGCAGATGATTTGAGAGCAGGTATATACTCTGAAGGGGTCAAAGTAGTTTGTAGCCAGCAGAACAAAAACATCAGCACCAGAACTAATACAGAGTGTCTACCATTCTCTCCTAGATGGCTAATCGGTGTTACAAATTTAGTGTTGTTGGTCACTGGAATGAAGTAGCTCAGAAGAAAGAGAGATTAAACCGCCTGGGTCCCTACTCATTTTAAATTTTAGAGGGAAGCCCCTTTTTCACACCTGCTCTCAAATACTTTCTTCCCCAGCTCCAGCTGGCTTTCTGCCTGCCAAGCTCTGCTCCATCCTTCTCTTCTATTCTATCTTTGCTTTTTGGTTTTCCTGCCACACACAACCACTTGCACAACTCCTTTCCTTCCATATTCATTTGTGCTTCTTCATTTCCTTCTGTCATTTCCAACTTCCCTCATTCCCTGTTACTACAATAAAAATGACAATAAATGATTCTTTTAAAATAAAGGAAATGGAAATAATGAGATATCACTTTACCCTTTATTTTCTCTCTTTATTTTTTATCAGTATTTTTGACTGTAAGTGATTTTGAGCAGTGGCTTCACTTCTTGTGTGTTTTCTTTGTGCTTAGTACAATATTCATGAGAAGAAGAAGAAAAAAATGACTCGGTCTTTGTCTTCATGACTTTTTTGGGTACAAATAGAGTACGAACTAGAAAAATATGTATCACTGATTTCTGACTAATAACTCACTAAACAACACTATCTGGCACTTTATTTATTGGTAATTAATATTGGTAATTCAGCCAGTTCTATGTATGATTAATTTTAAATACATAATGTGAATATTCCTTCATATTTTTACTGCTTTTGTGTTTTGTTTTACTTTAAATTGCCAAGTTATTAGGAATCTGTATCATGTCTGTTCTCTCAAGGCTGAAACAATAAGCTTTTTCCGAACCTGACAAACATAATTCCTCTTCTTCATAAACGAATGCCTTGAATGTCATGGTTCTGCACTCTGCAACCATACGCCCAGTCAGGGCCATGTCATTTAACACAAGCCCATTTTTTATTCTGTGACAAGCAGGAGCAACAAGGAGTGTAACCAAATCCCAAAGCTATACAAATGTTGCTGAATTATATAGTAGAGACAGACACAGAGTGTTGTGTCTGCCCCAGCAGTGCTGGCAAATGCAGGAAATAATGTGCTGCAGCAATGGAAGATTTTCTTGACCATGTGCAGTCTTTCAGAGACTTTGAAAACTTCATGCTGCAGACCCTACAAGACCCATTCTTTTTTCAGCATACATAGGACGTTCATGGTTACTCAAGGACATAAAACAGAACTTAATTTCACTCCCAGGGAAATTGTTTTCACTTTTCTAACTCAGTTGATTTGTTCTTCCCTAGGCTCTCACACACAAACATTTTCAATGAACATTAGGATAAATGGAGCATTTGCTATGGAGTTCACTTTTCTCACTAATTTTGGCCAACTATACATCTCAACAACCGAAAAGAACAGACTTAAAGAGGACAACACTAATTCTGTGCACTAGAGCAGGATCCAGTGTTTCATCAGGTGCACCTGAACCCCTTTATGATGCACACATTATAAAGAGATACATAAAGAATCTCTTAAATACTTAATTAATCGTCAGCCCTGGTCTGAGTACGTGTCATTTATGAAAGGATAACACGTGGCATGTGGACTCATCATTAGCCCAAGGTAACAAAGGCTGTGACTTCCAATTCTGTTCTCAGTCCTGCTACAGAGTTACTACATGACCTTGCACAAATCACTTAACCTTTATGTGACTAATTTTATCCATCTATAAAACGGGGATAATAAAAAATTTATCTACACACAGCAAGATTATGAGAATTAATTAATGCTGTAAAACTCCCTGACAAAGAATGCTTAATATACAGGTCCTAATTCCACTAGAATTCATTATCTGGCTCTATGTCTTGTGTAGTTACTTCTAGTTGTACACAAATAATGTAAAAAAACTATCCAACATACTAGCTGGATTTGCTAGAATTATTTAGGTCCACTTCAGTGATTGAACTTACACAAAATACACTAGAAAATCAACCCAAGATAAAGCATACTATTCATTTCTAATATTAGTTGCATATCTGTATACAAAGAGTACAACCAACAATGCTTGATCATGGGCTCTGAGTTAGCATATGTAAAAACACACATCTTGATTGCATGTGCCAGTGTTATTGAAGCTGGAAGCACCAATCCGGTGGCCAAATGCCCATGTATGCATATGAGAGATAGGGTGCATTGCTCATGTGGTTCCTAAACTTCATTTTTGAAAATTTGACCCTCAAGCTTCACTTCTTCTTAAGTGGATCGTAGAGCAATTTGCTAAAATAAAAGCAATATAATTTCCATTAGAAAACTCAAGTTGGAAATGTCACCTAGTAACATATTGAAATTTTATTGGATATGACCTCATTCTGCATAAAGTTATAAAGTGCACAGCACAAAGAACTAGATATCTATATCTAGTAGCTGGAGTGGTGGGAAAATGGTAGACCAAAGATGACCATTCTCTCTTCATTCTGCTACTGGTGTGTTGTTTCACAGTAGACAGTCCAAATTAATCCTAATCCAACTTCCAGTCACATACACTGAAATCCCTATATGGTATAGAAAAATCATTCTTCATTCTCCTAATCTGTCATTTTACCTAAAGTATGCATGGATTTATAATTGAAACAGTCACTTTATTTCTTTACACTGCTAAGGGAGAGTATTCAAGTTACTGTGATTATTGCAAACTCCGTCAAATTAACTGCATGTGCACATTCAAACCAGAAGATCAGCCTGAAGTTATAGAAATGCTAAGAAAGCAGAAATCACCAATCTTGTCTGTAGGTATCAGTAATACAATTGCCTCATTCTACACTAGCAGTTAACCAGCTGATTAATGGTTCAAGTTCATGTCTAGTGTAACTAGAAATACTACACAGCAGGCCCTAACTCAAGTGCCCTTTCAAATTAACCTTAGAAGACTCTTCATCATAAAGAAAAATTAATTCTTTATGCAATGGATGTGATTAACCTCCAACCTTCAAAGATGAGATTATTGGAAGGTGTGTGTGGGGAGATTCTGCAGTCTCCAGGATATATAAAAATGGATACATTAGGAAGAAGGCAAGCACAACAAATATGTCTCCTTTTCATTTCCTTTTGCAAATTATTGCAGAATATTTTGTTGTATAAATGTTTTCTTTTTTAAATGATCAAAGCAGCATGTGAGCCAATCAGATCAGCAACTTCAACAGGTCAGAACAACACAAATACACTTAAATGTCCTGTTTATGGAAGATGTTCATTGAAAATAAAGATGTGCAGGTCCCAAAACATTCAGAGAAAAACAAGTAAACAGAAAGTACAGACAGCCTGATGGTTTCTACAACAAGATGGGGAGTGCTGGGGGTAGGGGAGAATTTTTTTCCTTTTTTTTTTTTTCTGTTTTAGTAAGACTATGAAATTTGGTAGGGGTAGGTGTGGGTTGTTCTTAAGTTTCTACTTCTTAAGGGCTGACTTGCTATTATGAAAGTCTGAGAGATAAATTAGTTGTGACTGCAGAAATTTAGTGTGAGCCAAGAAAACTTTTCTTGCATACTATTAAAATCCTTTTGCAGTTCACATGCTTATATTAATATTAACACAACAGAATAATATAGCAGAAAGGGCTAATCGTTGTCAAATAGCTTAGCTCTAAGCATATACTCCCTTGGGTCAGAGAAAATAAATGTACCATTCCCGGAAAAATAAAATAATAATAATAAACTTGTAGTAATAATAATACAGCACGGACTATATCTATAAGAAACAAGCAAAACTAAGCCATAAAGATTTAAACATAAGGCTTTTTAGGATGTTTTAGGTTTGTATGTTTGTTTTGATTAAATAACTAAAGCAGATACCTGCATAGAATAATTTCATCTCTGGCTTCTCCATTTATTCTTTCTGTGGTCTCCTTTATTCCCCATGTTCCTTGACCCATTTAAAGAGAGCATTCAGAGAGGTGCTGATTATTAAAGCAGATGAATCTTCCCATTTGCTAACATTAAACTTATACATAAAAGCTTTTCTCATCCAGGATGTCACCTGTGAAGCCACAGCAAGGAAGCACCCACCAGCTAACCTTACATTAAGTTCTCCTGCTCCCTCTCTACTGTACCACAGCCTGAGCCAGTCATCTCAGTTGTTCATATTAATTCATTGAAACTTAATGAAGCAGATGACTTCAGGTCTTTTTTCTGGTAATGTCTATGAGTTGTACTGCCTCCAAACAACATCCTGTAATTCTAGAAATTCCCCCTTTATCCAAAAGCCAGATAAAACAGTCCAATGCTTCTTACCTTTCCCTTGTTCAGGATGGTTTGCAGCCTTTTATAGTCCCATCCACTGCATTAAACAGACTTCTTCAATGTGGCCTTTAAATCGGCAGGGAACTCAACTGCTTTATTCATGCAGGTAGTGATCAAGAGACTTACCACACCATGCATCCAAGAGAAAGAGTAGAGAGGCTTACATATATACATATATGCCCCTCTCTATACATCTTAACCATGGTCCTTGGGATAGGTTCACTTTTAGAACTCTTTTTTATTTTTATTTTTTTTTTTTATTTCTGACTATGTTAAGGGCATTCCCTTGTTTGCTTTGGTAATAACATAGAATTGACAGTATACACACCACTTTATGGGGTGTGGTAGAGAGTGCAGGTGGTGCTGACATCTAGTTGTTTCTTTTTTTTTTTTTTTTCTAATAGCATGCCAGGATGCTATTGTCTTTATCAGCAGATAGCTAGAACTTGTAGAGAACATGCAAGTGAAGCTGATAACAAAAGACCCAATACAGCAGATCAAGCAAACCTTATGATCTATATTATAATATCCCCATGTGGTATGTTACTTACTGTTCCTTTATTTATTTATTTATTTTTATACACATTATCAGCATCTTTCTAAATATTTAGGTAGACTTTTTTTTTTTTTTTTTTTTACTGCCATTTTACTGCCATGTAAATTAAAATAAATTTCTGTGACAATTTCTACACCACATTTCTGAAGAATTGTTTTTGTTTTTGTTTTTTTTTTAAGAAGTGAATATTCAAAACAAATTATTTAAAAAAAAAAATATTTCCATATTATGTAGCACATTTTATTTACTATTCCTTATGGTAAATTATTTACTATCTAAGGACAAACATTGCAAACATATGCATATTTTCAAAAGAAGGATGAGAGGATGATGTTATTACTTTGTTATATTCATGCTATCAGTGCTTCACCATATTCAGAATTTCTTATTAAAAATATAATATTTAAAAGCATCTACTGAACTTCACCTGTAAAGAAGCCTATCTAAGAATCCTATCTAACCTCCTTAAACCCTTTCTTAGAAAATAAATAAATAAATAAATAAAAATAAAAATAAAAATAAAAGAGAGAGAGAGAGAGAAGAAGAAGAAAAGGGAAAAAGGGAAAAAGAAAAAAAAAAGAAACAAAGAAAAAGTGAAAGAGTGAAAAAGAAAGAATGAGAAAGGAAAAGGAGAAAGAGAGAAAGAAAGAGGAAGAGAGAGAGAGAAAGGAAGAAAGGAAGAAGAGAAAAGAGAAGAGGAGAGAAGAGGAGAGAAGAGGAGAGAAGAGGAGAGAAGAGGAGAGAAGAGGAGAGGAGAGGAGAGGAGAGGAGAGAAGAGGAGAGGAGAGGAGAGGAGAGGAGGGAAGAGAAGAGAAGAGAAGAGAAGAGAAGAGAAGAGAAGAGAAGAGAAGAGAAGAGAAGAGAAGAGAAGAGAAGAGAAGAGAAGAGAAGAGAAGAGAAGAGAAGAGAAGAGAAGAGAAGAGAAGAGAAGAGAAGAGAAGAGAAGAGAAGAGAAGAGAAGAGAAGAGAAGAGAAGAGAAGAGAAGAGAAGAGAAGAGAAGAGAAGAGAAGAGAAGAGAAGAGAAGAGAAGAGAAGAGAAGAGAAGAGAAGAGAAGAGAAGAAGAGAAGAGAAGAGAAGAGAAGAGAAGAGAAGAGAAGAGAAGAGAAGAGAAGAGAAGAGAAGAGAAGAGAAGAGAAGAGAAGAGAAGAGAAGAGAAGAGAAGAGAAGAGAAGAGAAGAGAAGAGAAGAGAAGAGAAGAGAAGAGAAGAGAAGAGAGAAACAAGAGAAACAAGAGAAACAAGAGAAACAAGAGAAAAAAAAAGAGAAAAAAGAGAAAAAAGAGAAAAAAGAGAAAAAAGAGAAAAAAGAGAAAAAAGAGAAAAAAGAGAAAAAAGAGAAAAAAGGTAAATCTATGCTAAAAGGTTTAAAACTAAACTAAATTAATACTCATACAATATTTTCTTCTACTTGCATTTATTTATTGAATATCAGAAGAGCTTGATAGGATTCTTCTTTGTTATCGGAATGGTAAGTACTGGGGAGAAATTAAGCCATGTGTTCTAGGAAGTATTAATATATATGCAACACTAACATCTTTGAAGTGAAGCAATAAAATGGAAGAGTACAGATCTATTGGTAATATAGATTTATTTTAACTGCTGAATAATTGTTAATTCAGAAAGTAAACATAAAGTGTGCAGAATCTTTCAAATTCATGAATATATTTTCATAAGTAGAAATGCCATGACCAAAAAAAAAATATAGCAGGCTTGGTGAATTTTGTTGAATGCTTGATGAGTTTACAAATCTTTTATCTTAACACTTACTACAGTTTGAGACTGGTGAATAATTCGCAATGAATATTTCATCAGCCACATGTTGCCTTCTTTTTGCAAACAGAATATCTGCAAACAGATCATGTTTTTTCAGATTCATTTTTTGTTTGAAACTATTTTAAAAATGTAACCATATAGATTAATCCAAACCCATTATCTGCAAATATTTGACAACTCAGTTGGGCTGGTTAGTTGTGATGAGCCAGATAAGTCACAAAGTATTCTTTCTATTCATGCACTGGAACAAGTATATACTTCTGGAAGAAATATTTACACATGCGAATATGACATTTAGTTTCATTGAATACCCCTGCATGTGATAGGGGAGCATGTGTTCTGTGACCATTTGTGCCAGTAAAAAGCAATCATTCAAATGCCTGTAGAAAGCAAACACAAAAGGAAATTGTGATTATCATGTAGCCAACACAAAACACAATCCCATTTTTAAACAGGGGAATGAATTAACAATATGCTGTTGGTAGGGAAGATAAGTGACACTGAAGATACAAAGACAATCCCACTGTCAGTTATTTACATACTATTTGTCTGTCTCCCCTTTTTGTAATTGTTTGATGTTCTTGAGTACCTTTTGTTAAGAAAAAAAAAAAAATGTTCATAGGCAGTTACAAACCAGACCAATGACAGTAGCAACAGATATCCAATAGATGTCCTCAAAATTGATTTTGTTCCACGCTGTGCTGGCTAACCATTGTCCTCAGGGTTGCATGAGAAGGCGGAAATCACTTCTCACTTTGTAATATACTTTTTCTATGACAATAGCTAAAAGGAACTGGGTCAAAAATGTTGTTATGGGGGTCTTAAATAAGTGGAAGATCTGTCAAACCAAGGAAATCTCCCATAACTGCATCTAATCAGTTTATAACCATTTAACCTGCTAGGTGCAAAATGACTCTAATCCAGCTTAGGAACTGACATCTATTTTTGTAGAACAATAACACACTGAAAACTGTACAAGATTAAAAAATTCTCCCAGTCACATGTACTCTTTCCAAGTAGCTGATCCAAAATGGGCAATCCTGGTAATTGCCATCTCTATGTGGACTGCTTCTCACTCAGGCAGTCATGTCTACCACCCAGCAGCTCACAAGTTTTCTCTGTGACAGAAAAGGTGAAACCCCACAGAGTATCCTGTAATGTACCAGCTGCGCAGAAACAGAGATTAGGAAGATAATAGTCAGCTGTACCTGAATTTCATCTAAACACTGATCAAAACTGTTCTTTTGATGGTGCATCTTTCTTGCCCATTAAGCTAAAAACCTATGACCATTGCCTAAATTTAATCTAGACACAGAGTAAAGGCATAATAACAACAGGTATAGGTATTAACAAATTTCAGAAGTTCACTGTAGACAGAAGTACAAGCATCTTGATTTACAGAGGTATCTGAAGTACTGTTATGTGATTTCAGTGGGAATTAAGTACCTGACCTGTTTAGACATTTAGGTAAATCTTACTAAATGCCCATCTTCATCTCTAGGCAGCTAAATACCTGAGTCTGATTTATAGCATTTAAAAGATGTTGCTGAGGCTTTAACTCAACTCTGCCAACATTTTAAAGACAGAGATCCTAGTCTGCATAAGACTGCAAAATAATTATCAAGGAGGTATTAGCTGACATGTGCTGTTACCTTAAATCTTTACCTCCATAGGTTTCTATAAGCAAAAGGAATCTGCCCCCTCAATAATAGTTGCAAAAACTCATTTAGGTTGTCCAGAAGAAAGAAACTGAAACCACAAAATTGTTTCTCAGCCACAACAAAACCAGTGATTCTCTTGCCCATAACTGAAATCCACTCTAAAGCATGTGGTTGAATAAATGTCAGCCAAACATGAGCATATTATGCTTATTTGGGGATTTCTTGTTAATGACTATTGTGCAGACCACCCAGCTGCACAGACAAAGTGTGCAGATCTGAAAATATTCCTGTGTACAGCGAAATAGCAGTCATTAGGACGACTAGAGAATACCCGTGCACTGACGACACTCCTAGTGAGTCCCTCATTCTCTCCAGTAAAAAGAATGGCTTGCAATGAAATCCTTAAAAAGGATTAAAAAAAAATAAATTAAAAAAGCAGCTGCAGTGTGCACATGGCATAAGCAGTTTACTAAGGCATTACAGTACAGTGTCATGCAGGCTGTTAAAGAAAATCTGGTACTCTGGTGATAATGTGTATATTCATTCAGTATAAATGACTAAGTTCAAAAAACCATACAATGAATCATGGTTGCAAGGCCAGACTTGCTTTGATTAACTACACTGGTATAATGAAATCCAACAGAGCAATCACTGAAACATTTAGCTCCAAATGTAAATCTTCTTGAACTCTGAAAAAAAGCATGTTAGGCAATGAGAGGTGGTGTATAATACAGCCATATTTCATATAATGAAAGTGGAGGCAGTTGTAAAGAAAAGGGAATGTTAAAAAGTTGTTATGCTGTGTTTGGCAAGAATGAGTCATTTTAAATGTGTCAATCATGATAATCCAACATATTTTTAATCTAAAGGTCAATAGAAGCAGTTTCTATAGTGGTACAATAGTTATGCCAAATATGAAAGCAAGCGTTTATAAGATGATTTCAAGTATTAACACAGTACCATAATGTGTCTTGGAGAATTAATCTCAGCTTTAAATTGAAGGGCATAGATTGATCAAGGTAAGCGTATTTTATTAAAAATGTACTGATATAACCCATAACACTTTCATCTCAGAAAGACTGCTGTGTTGAATTCCCATATCTCAGGCATGTCTTAACTGTATACATAAAAGATGTCTTTTCTACCAAGATACAGAACTTGCTTAGTGTAGGGGAAACCTGGGATCTACTGTTAAACCACAGAGCATGAAGATTTCCTTGTATGGTTACTGGTCATGCATCTAGACACAAAGGTATGTATTTCTTCCTAGGGAGTACATGTGCCTAAGTGCCATTAAAGCTAACAGAAGACTACCTGTGCCAAGGGAAATCTAGTTCTGAGGAATTCTTGTCAGTACAGTCTTTAACTCAAACATTTTCCTTCTGTAATAATTTCTTTGCTCTTCTGTCCCTTTTGTTGCTGAGGTTGTCTGCTGTTCTAGAGGATGGTTCTTTTAGCCATTGGTAGAATTGTTATGAACTCAAAATGCAAAGCAAAGCTTAGACATAAAGCCAAGATAAGCAGCTCTTGACTTTAGGTTGTCTCTACAACACAACAACACATTGAAAATTTCACTGATGCTTGGGAAGAGGACAAAGCCAGTAAGTGAGATAAAGCAGGCTGTGTCATACAGAAGGAAGAAGGTTAAGTTGAAGGCATCACTGGTGGTGTTGGAATATTCTCTCCACAAAGTTTTGTATAACCATGGGTAGGGAGAACCTGGAGGACAGGGTACAGAAATGCAAAAACCAGGTAACATCTGGTACTCATTTCCATCTTAAGTGGGGAAAAGGATAGAGTTCCTCTATCCCTCTCTTTCAGCCTCTCAACTGCCAAGTAAAAATATTGGGTTTGACAGAGAATACACGTATTCAATTATACATAAATTTTATATAGATTTTGACTTATATCATATAAAGAGGTTTGGTCTTACTTCTCTAGATCTATGATCAGATTTTGTGTTGGCAGAAGCAATTTCCTCAACGTCAGTTAAGCTCTGCCCATGTATCTGAATAGGAACCAACAGTATTCATCACTTCAGTATTTAGACTAATGTTGAGCTTGATAGACTGAAAATGATTACATAAACAATCACAACAGAACATTACGAGAGTCACTGCAAAATCTATATCATAAACCTTAGTGTTTCAAATTACTTTTGTAGGATATTACAGCACATCTTTTAAAACTGTACTCACAATCTAAAAAAGAATCCTTTTTCAAAAATGTTCAGTTTGAAGGAGTAAACTCCTTAATAAATATGTTTTTTCACCAATAAAATAAAGCATTCCATGTCACAAAACATAGCTGTCACAGCTGTTGTGAATACTACAAGTGAGTCAATTAATTTGAAAGCAGATGTGCACACTAACTTGTAAGACTCAAATAGGCTTTGTGTTGGCCCAAAGTCCTTGATGTAATGTCAGCAGGAGGCCTCGCACACTGAGTAGAATATGAGTTGGGACAGAGTCAAAATTGCTAACACCCTGCAGTGCTTAAGAGGGGATGAGACTTTACAGCACCAATAAAAGGAACAGATTTTTTTTTTTTTTGGATGAATGTTCTCCTAACATTATATCTTCTTTTTACAATTAAAGATCATAGTCAACTCAAGGCACAAAGAATATATTTTAACCTGTTTGCAAATCACAGTCAACTTTCAAGCATCAGCATCCACAGAGTCACTAAAAACCACGTCTGAACACCTATATAAGTTCCCTGATCAAAGTCTCTTATTCACTGTTGCCATCAATTTATTTCAAAGCTCTGAGTAATAAATGGAAAACATGTTACTTAGTGCTGCTAAAATATTTTCTATTATGCTTATAAACTTCTCACTGGGTTTTTCTTCTCATCAATGTTCCTAGTCAAAAGGGAGCTTGAAACTGAAGAGAACTGAACAGCTTTTGGATTTCCTCATCGCTTCTCCCAAGCCTCTGCAGAGAGTTGTACAACTTTGTGATTTGAAAGGAGAAAAATTAAGTTCCTTTGGAAATACCTTTTACTTAAACAAATTTTGTAAAATGACACTGGCTACAAAATGACCTGCATCTATATGCAAAATTCCATCCCCCTCTCTGATTGCAAAATATTTGAAAAAATGAAAGCAAATATGTTTGTTGCATATTTTGAAGGCCAGCTATTCAGATCATATGGACTTTACACACTCTTGAGCTCTGATGAATGGGTGAAGTCTTTAACATAATGATTAATGTGTTGAGGTACCAAAAATTTTCCTTCCGATTCTTAAGAAGTTCCTAAGTACACAGAAGACATAAAAAAGATACAGTTGACTTTCTTGAGCTGAAGTTCTGACTTGTGGTTGAAAAGGCTTAGCAGCCAGCTAATCATGGAGGTGCCTCTACTCTTAAGATTCCCCTTCAGATTCCCCCCTGACTTGTGGGACTGGTGGGTGCATTCTGAGCTTTCCCATAAGCAAGAAGTAGTGGCAGGAGATCCCCAGGGCTCAGAAAATAAGGCAATCACAGGATCCTCCTTGCTCAGGCTGAGTGACACCCATCTCTGTTCAATAAAATAGTTAGGCATGTGTATAAGTAAAAGATCAAAGCACAGACATAAGTGCCCTACATTATTAGGAAACACTACAGATGAGAACCCTAGGAAGATGCACTTCTTCTATTTCACTCAACTATTTCTTGGGGCACGTGATTTTTGTCTGTTAAAAATGAAGCAAACCAACTCAGCCAGTCTGTCTTAACAACTTGATTAGTCTGTTTCTAAACACTAAAGGATTTTTTCATCTGCCTCTAATTTGTATAAATGGTAGCATGTGAGGAAACTGAACAGCCTACAAGCTACAGATAAAATTGGTTTGGAACATACATCACGAGTTTGCTGTGCTTTTCCCCTCTGACATAGCTTCAGAGGGGAAAAACTGGGACCATACGATGGGGGGCTGCCCTGCACCTCTTGCAGTAGTGAGTCCTGCAGAGACCTCTCCTGGCAGAGCTTAGAATGTCATCTCTACCTCATTCCTCTCCTTGGCCACCACAAGCCTTCATGGAATAATCCTTATGCTTCCTGAAAGACAGACGAATCAGAAACCTTCTTTTCCATTATTTATTTATTTATTTATTTATCCCTAGCTCTCTTGTGGATCTTTTTCTTCAAAATGCTGATGATTGCTTTAGTTGTGATGGTAGTTACTGATAATGGACAACTCTAGACTACAAATTTCCATAAATCACACACTGTGATGTAGGGTAGGTAAATTACAGCTATTAGACATTCTTTGACATGTACCCCAACCAGCAAACACTGAAAATATGTCAACAGTGGAAAATTAAAAGATATATATTAAGTTTAGATCAGAGTATTGCAGTAGCATTGAGGTACAGCACAGTCAAATGAATTACTGCATTCCTGTTTTATAGTGACAGCAGATTAAAGCAGTGAAAAAAAAAAATCCCAACAGAATAAAGTATCTGTGATAAAGCTCCAAAAGCCCCAGTGGTAGAATAATCTCAGATCAGGCACCAATTTATGGGTAAGTTTGAGAAGCCTTAGAATCTGTAATAGGGAAAAAAATCAGCACGAGAAAGATTTAAGTAGGTAACACTGTCTTCTGCCAGTATTACTGCTGTGTGTATGTCCCTCAGGTCCCTTGAGTGATTATGCCAATATCTACAGCATTAGGATTGGACACCTATTAATCAGGATGAGCAAACCTTCACATCTCTGCTGCAAAGAATCATGAACTGGGGGACTAAATACAGGCAAACAGATCCAATAACTTTATCCTTACAGCAGAGTGACATAAGTAAATATAAATCCCACTAGTGTTATTATAATGCCTGCCAAGCTAATTGAGAACATATTCGTTTCTTCAGCTAAATAAATTACTGTTACAATTATATGACCCTGAGGTCACCTCCTTTAGGAGATGCCTAGCACTTGAATTAACTATTCAGCTCTTCGCAGTAAGTGGCCTTAGCTAATCAATGCCAAATAAATACTGCTGAAATATGCATTTAATTATCTTAACAGTTTAGCTTTTAAAACCTTTTCATTGCCAGTATTTTTAGTTTGCTTGTTTGATAATTTATTCTGGATGTGTGAGAGATTTCTGAGTTTAGTCAGAGTCTAGTCTTTACAGGCTCTGGTCCCGAAAGAGATCACAATCAACCCTCTTGGAGAGAACTGGTTGCAAACAGGCCATTTCTTTGATACGATGGAGTAGTAATTTTCTATCCACCTCATTTGTTTTGTTGATTGCAAGAAACAAACACAGCCAGCTAACTTTTATGAAGTTTTAGAAGTATGGACTTTCCACCTGCTTTGCCAGGTTAAATAAGGACAAAATGACTTCTCTAATGAAGAATCCATGTTTTGCCAAACTCAGAGTTACAACTACTGAATTAAAACTGACATGCAAAATGCCAGTAAACTCACTACAAACTGCTTTATTTTAGAAATGATGACATTCAATTTGCACATCAACTAAAACCTACTACAATAAATAAATAAATAAACAAACAAACAAATAAATAAATAAATAAGTTCCTCTGAAAGCTAAAAGCTGCTTTCCATCCTCCTGGCTTGCTAAAATTCTTCCTAATGAATTTAGGTGTTATAAAACCTATAAACCCATCTTAATCCCTATGTATAGGCATTGCATGGGACTCCTGCACTGGAGTGCATCTTCCTTTTAGGAGCACATAGTAAGTTATAATTTAGTCTACTCACAATGAATATTACTCCCTAGAAGTAGAAAAGCTCCTAGCCAATCTGCTGCAAATTGGAGTAGTATTAGATTTGCCATTCAGTTACACCAGTATAAATAAAAGTTCAACTTGGTTATATGTACAAAATAATTTCTGCCTTTTTTTTTTTTTCCCCCTTTTGGGTGGTTTTCCATGTAAATAAACAAACACATATCTAAATTGCAGTGTAAAAAAGACTCTCATATTGCAATTATTTTGAATCTAATTTTTATGAATATTAATTATTTTAAAGAGGAGAATAAAACTCATGACACCCTGCAGACTAGTAGACTTCATACCTTTAGAAGAAAAATTGGTTCATTAATTTTTAAACAAGAGACATTCATTATTATGCTTTCTGTGACAAGACTGTTTTTTTTGTTTGTTTGTTTGTTTGTTGTTGTTTTTTGTTTGTTTTTGTTTTTGTTTTTAAATGATGACCATAATTAAGCCTCTCATAATGAACATTGCTATTACTAAACAGTACAATTTATATAATGTCTCCACTCTAGGAGACTTTGCCTTTTTATTGAGAAGAAAAATCAGATAATGATGGATATTATAGTATAATACTATTATTTTTAAGGATATTGCACAATACATATATAGGCTATATTAATCTTTAAGCAAACTTAATGAGACTGTGGTTGTTCAGCTAGAAATAGAACTGAAGGATTTGTCATGACTCTAATACAATGTTGATGTTACTCTTAGTTCTAGAGAAATGTAAAAATTAAGTTATATCAAAGTGACATATTTACACAGCGTAAAACATTTCCACATTGTTCATGTTCTTTATCTAATGCCAACAGAACTCTGTACAGATAAAAGTTTCTTATGTGGCTCAGGATCAGGTCTTCAATCTGTTACTAGCCAAATAAGGAATGCAATCATAATTAATTGTGGTTATATGAAACTTTTTATTCAACTGCAAATATAGGCTAGTTTCAGCTGCATCTGTGCGCATATTTTGATATGGTTTGGCCTGGCAGTGAAGTACTCACTTGTTATCAAAGAAAGGTATTTCATCAATATAAGATCAAGTTTTTCCAGGCACAGAAGAAAAACACGAACATGTGACAGAGGTGACCATATTCAAAACTTGAATGCTAAACACCAACACATGAGATTTCATGGGAGAAGACACCTACAGAATGCTGATAATTTCCTTATAATATTTCTGGAATATTTCCAGCTGGGTTCAGAAGTACTTCAGGAAACAAAAAGAGAGAGAAATTTTGCTGACTTTAAATACTTCTCAGCCAACAAGAGTTCCTAGGAAAATGCTGATTTAGCAACAATTCACACATGTGGCACATTTCCTTGCTATTTATCTGATTAAATATGTGGATGAATGTGGACTCCTATTTATATTGTAAAACATGTTATAGAATCACTATTTATTTATTTATTTATTTATTTATTTGACTTTGGAACAGGAGTGTTTCTCATCTTGGAAGAAATCTGTCCTCCTAAGTTATCTTAAGGATAAAGATTTGGAAATCCTGCTCAAGACATTCGTACTACAGCTCTATGATATTATTTTTTTTTTCTACTGCAACTCTAGCAAAGAGCAACACTATTATTAAACTTGCTTTGAAGAACAAAACAGTATGGTTTAGGGAGGACTGTCTTGTACATAGATTTGATTCAAAGTGACATTTTAAAGTTATACCGCAGGCCTGTTGAGATTTCGGTTGAGCTGTGTAGGTCAAATTGTGTTCTGTGGCATCAGAATTGAAGAGGGCTTTCCATCATTTCTAAAGGGCTTTCCATCATTAGCAATCTAAACATATGTCTTATCACAGTGCTGTTAGGAATTTTCTACAATTACAATGCTAGACTTAGCCAAGCATTTTCTATCTAGCTGGCTTTTTGAGATGGTAGAAAACAGAAATAAAAACAAATGTTTTTAACAACAACAACAACAGCAACAAAAATCAAACAAATGAAAATATCATAGAAGGAGGAAAGATTGTTTTTTTCTCAAATGAGGAAAATTTGAACAGAAAGTTTTTTATTTCAGGCCAGCTCAGCCCAAATCAAAAAGTCATGTTCTGACAAACAGAAAAATAGCTTTTCAGTTCACATCAGTTTGACATTAATCGATGTCTGTCTGTAGTGCTGTTACATGCCATGAGGTTTGTAGCTCTTTGCACTGGGATGCTGAAAATATGCTTTGGCAGCCAAGTCCAAGTGTATTTCTTACCCATGTCCTGACAACACCTGGGTACATCACGCACATCTGTCTCTTTCCCTTCTTCTTTGCTTTGTTTTCTCTAGGAAAGAAGTTGAACTCACAAGGAGATAACCACGACTCAAAACCATTATTGCTCTAGCTTGGCAGCTATGGGAACAAAACTTCAAGTTGTGTTGTGGAGAAAGCATACACTGGGATGTGAGAGCATAATTTCACCAACTGAGCACTGTTCTACTTTGCCCTTTCAATGTACCAGAATATGGACAAATTGTTTATAATAGTTCATATTCTGATATTTATTTATTAACCTGTAAGTGCCTTTAAAGGTATTTCTGGGGCTACTGTGTGACAGAAGGTTCTAATCTAATCTAACTGAATAATTTATTTTGCACACTAAACACTAAATTTATAATACAGCTTTGGTGTACCTAAAGTGTTTTTGAAGTCTAATCACTAAAAAAAAAAAAAAAAAAAAAAAAAAAACTTTCCTAAAACTATTAAAATAGTTACTGCTACAAACTATTTGTCTAGGTAAGACTAAGTGTTAAAGACTAAATCTAAAAAGAGATGAACTAGATGAACTGGCATTATTGGCAATACGTATTTACATATTTGCATTGTCTGCATTTGCACAAGAGTGCATGTTCAGCTAGAAGGAAACATTCTTGATAAATCTTTTCAAGTGCGTTTTACATGCTGCATAATGGACACAGTTTTACAGGGAGTCTAAATCTGTAGATCTCCTGTCAGTATTGTCCCTTGTTATGAAGCATACCTCACAGCCCCCAAAACATGCTTGTGGCTGTATCTTTGTACATGCTTCCTGATCAACCTAGGTTCAACTCAACAGATCTGGGTTATCTCCTGCAGAATAAAACAAGTTAAACATCTTTTATTATCACCTAGACACATCCAAAATATACTCTTGTGTGTATTATAAAATTATGAGAGTGTGTGATAGTATTTTAGGTGAAAAGAAAAAGATCTAACATGCATTGTATATTGTACTGAATACTTGCTGCTCCTTGCCAATGAAATATGAGCACGCTTTGCAGTAGCTGTCCTCTGCCAGGATTTAAAGCCAGGCAGAGAGCTAGAGCCAGGGACAGGCTGTAGACTATTTGTTTCCTGATAGGAAACAAGCTGGTGCCACAGTGAGGTAGAGCACTTGCTGTAGTGCTGTAGTGCTCACAGCTCATGGAGTTAGTGACTGGCAGGCAACTGCAGCCACCAGTTAGAAACATAGCAGATGCAGGCAAGAGGGTTGTGTATGGGTGCCATGTATCTTTGACTCAAGTCCTATATTTGTGGGCTGAGACATAGCTTTCACAGGAAAGTAGGGTGGCCTAAGAAGCCCTCTTCTTTCTCTAGCACTTAGGAAGAAGGGAAATGAAACTGAGCCCTTCTAGGTTTACCTTTTTCCCACGGGATAGGAAGAGAAAGTTGATAGAGCTTCCTACAGCAGTAAGAGGTCCAGCGGCTCCAAGCTGCAAGAGCTGTGTGCATAACACGTCTTGCTACGGAGAAACAACTTACCATGCAGTGACTCCTGTTTGCATTGGCCTTTTCTTCAGACTGATGGCAAAGTCACACTTTTCTCCTTCAGGCTATGGAGCACTGCACTGCTTCATAATCATTCTGCCTAAGAAACTAGGGGTGGTTTATTTGAAAAGGCATATTAGAAGGAAGAATAAGCAGTTGGAGTCAGACGAGGACCCCTTGGTAACGTTTTTTTCAATGGGAAGATGGGAGCTTTTGTAATTTGCAGAACATGATGTCCTGGAGGTAGCTGAGAGTGAAGAAAAAGAAACAGAAACAGAAACAGAAACAGAAAAAGAAAAAGAAAAAGAAAAAGAAAAAAAAAGAAAAAGAAAAAGAAAAAGAAAAAGAAAAAGAAAAAGAAAAAGAAAAAGAAAAAGAAAAAGAAAAAGAAAAAGAAAAAGAAAAAGAAAAAGAAAAAGAAAAAGAAAAAGAAAAAGAAAAAGAAAACAAGATTTTTAAATTTGGGTACATTGATTAAAGACTTTATAAAAATATAAGACAGTTATAAGGAGCAAAAGCAAAAGAGTACCTTCCTTGTATTCAACCAGAAGTGCTTGGAAACCTTTTTGCACTTGCTGGGCATGATTGCCACATTAGCAACAGCTCAAGTGAAACGTTTAGAATGGAATAAAAGACAAGCAAAACCATCCTTTTATAGTCTCATTATGGATAGTACACTCAGGAACAGTGTCAAAGACCATGCTTGTTCATGGCTTGAAAACCAGGACATGTATGCTTGCAGTGCTCTCTCTATTTTTATGGAACAAAGCCCTAGATAAAAGTTCTCATTCTGAAAATCTTTTGCTGGATTCTTTCTGGTGATATAACAATTATTCAATCTACAGCACTAACTCTGCTTGGATAGTAGCTATTGCTGGAATTCAAAAATTTGGGAAATTCTGGAAGATATTTCTTTGGTCATGAAATAACACTGAGATTTTATTTGCATGTCAAACCCTACTATTTGTTGTTGTTGTTGTTGTTGTTTTGTTTTGTTGTTTGTTTGACTTTTAGGTTGTTTGTTTTTGAAAATCATTAATAAGAAAAACATCTACTAGTGTTCTGCTATCCTGGTATGGATATCTTCTACTATCCCAAAATACTGTGTCAACCTCTTCTAACAGAACACATGAAGTTCAATGTGGAAATAAAAAAGTTATATCTGATGCCATAATGATGCAAAGGACAAAATGAAGCCATCCCAAAGGGAATGAAAGCACAGTTTTCAAGAAATGGAAAATACTATTTATCATATTATGATAAATGATCTGACCTGAATTATATTACTTTTTAAAAACTTCACAGACTTAACTATATTTTTCAGTTAATAATATTGACATTATGGCAGACCATGCTGAACAGAACTACAAATGAGTAACAGAAAGCAGAGAGTTCTAGGAGAGAATACTAAATGTAATATTCAGACTACTTCCTTAAGGACGAAACTAACTGTTCTTGCTTCATGCCACCAGCAGCTAGCTGGGCTTTGCTCTGAGGTGCTAACTGTGAGGATGAAAAATGTCATTCCAAAAGTATATAAGGCTCTGCATAGTTTCTCCAAATAGCTCCAAACAATTAATTTCAGACTTAAGGTATAGTGACAAAAACCTAATGTCCTCCTTACCTCCTACTCCTTGCTGGTACCTTCAACTCTCCCCACAAAACTGTGTCTAAGTGCAGTGACCCAGCACCAGTTGTGATGAAACAATCTATTAGCAAAATAGCTTTTCAATGTAAATACACCTAACACTTGCAAGAAGGTCTTTCTGAAGAGTGTAGAGGTTTCATCTCTACTTTCCACCAGATAAACTGCTCAAATGGGGAAGGGATTTAGAACTACTGACACACACCCCAACAGCCAGTGAGATAATTCTGGGTACCACCATGCCCTGTATTTACATGGCCACACAGTATGCATTCCACAGAGCAGGATTAAGGAAAATCTGGGAGAAAAAATGGACATGAACATCAGTCCTGTAAGTTCAAAAAATTATTTCTGACTTTGGGTATATTTCCCTGAAATAAACATACCTCTTGCCAAATACATGTATGTTATATTACATGGACACAGAAGATATTGCTATGGTCTCCATAAGACACACAGGATGGACATTTGTTTCCTGTTCATTTTCTTGCAATATTTCAATAGATTTCAGGCTTTTTATTTTCTTAGATATTCAGGCTTATACCTTAGCTGTGTGAAAGCTTTGTAAAGGCAGCAGAGGTGATAGCTAACCAGAAGGAAGATGAACAGTATAATACTAATAGTGGAAGAATACCCAAGAACCATCCAGCAGAAAATCCACACCACTAGACAAAAGTAATTAGAAAATCTGACCTTTTACATAACAGAAAATAAATAAAATGATGTGGATTTAACTTTTGCCTTTATTTCTGCTGAGAAGATGCAAAATGCCAAGTGTCAAAATTTACTTTGAATTCTTACAACACAGACAGAGGTACAGTAGCTTTTAAAACCCATGCTTTCCAAATAATGGGATTTCATTTCAAATGCTTGTGTTGCTATACAGGCTACAAAGTGCACTTTGTTGAATAGCAAGATTATTATCTTGTGTCAGGTTGGAAAGTTCTTCACATACAACATACTTATTTAAGCTGTGGTATCAAAAGATCCTGAACAACTCCTAATATCCAAAGACAAGACAAAAATGTACCAGATAGTTTTTGACTGCATAGAGTGATTGTTTTGGAAAGTAAAAATTATTGATAGCCACAGATCCGGACACCTCACTGGTGCAGCACCCTCAACAGACTCTTCCCAGTGATTATTCAGTAGCTCAAAAGGGAATAAATACTAGAGGTAATGGTCAGAGGAAAGAACATAGAGAATTAAAGCACTGCAAGGTATGTTATAGAGCAAAATATCTTATTTTGTCTTGCTGTCCTTAAGTATCTCTTCATCTCTAAATTTTCTCCACCTGTTTCTCAATGATCTTTTTTTTTTTTTTTTTTGTTCTAGTTTGAAGATCATTGCAAAGCCATTTCCTGACAATTCCCACCATTGTTTTTTTATTTTTTTTATTTTTTTTTCCTGCTGTATTTCTCTTTTCTCACTATTTTCTCAAACTTTTCCTTGTGCTTACTGGAAGGGGAAGAGGGATGGAAAGAAAGGAGGAAGGGGATGGGAAATTGCCTTCATGGAGGCAAGGAAGTGCTGCCCCTTCCCACAGTGGTCTCTGTCCATGACAGGGGAACCACTGAAGGCTAGGACAGTGGGAAAGGCTGGCACTAGGGAGATCACCTTTACCAGACCACCTTTACTAGAGACAGAGATATTCTCAGAAAAAAAATAAATAAATAAAAATCTGGTAGTTTGAGAGCTAGAATAACTGCCTAATTGTTGGGGGAAGAAAGCACCAACAGGCTGCTAGCAGCAAGAGTAAGTTTCTAGCTGTCTTCTTGACCCTTACAAATGAATTTATTGGAGGTCAAGAGGAATAATAAAGACTATCTTGTACTGAATAACCTCAGACACTTCTCTTGCTGTCTTTTATCCCTCAAAGTATTAAAAGGAGAAAGGATAGACCAAATAATCACTTAATATCTCAATGAAGCTTGAGATACCCTAGCAGTTAGCCTGGTGGTGATCATAAACTTTCCACTTTCCAAGGTCCAGATGAGAAAAAGATGTGTTTGATGGAAGCAAGATTGAAAGAGTTTGCACTAACAATTGTGAAGTTATGGGTAAAATCATCAGAGTGCTCATCATTGTAGAGCTAGAAGCTATAAATTGCTTTCTTTAGAAGGTTCTGTTTGATTTTGTGTTACAATGTACATAATAATTAAATTATTTAGATGTTAAATACAAACCTCTGTGTAAATAAACAAATAAACAAACAAACAATGACAACACCAAAAACCACCATCAAAAAATAATAATAGTAATAAAAAACACACACACAAAACAAACAAACAAACAAACAAAAACAGACAAATGTATCCACGCAGGAAACTTACAATATTCTTAAAATGATGGCTTTAGTTCAAAGTGTTCTCCAAAGGTAATCTAACATTTAATTACTTTTAATATATTAGAAAAAGAAAAACCAAAAAAAAAAAAAAGGAATAAAAAAGGAGAAAAGGAGGGACTATGAAACTTGAATGTGAATGGCCTATATAATGGCATTCTCATCCACCATTTTTCAGTCAGTGCTATTTTTAAGGTTATTTTTATAAATACCTAGTTGACACCACAGTCAAGCCCATAGATGCACATCTTTCAGGAGAATGCCCACTCACTCTGTAACATAAGTTAACTATGAGGAGAATCCAATGCTGATGTTAAATTAAGGCTTCATCTACTGAGTGTTCAATTACTGAGTAAATATGCACTAGGAATCTGCTTTGAATACTGAAGTAGTGAAGTGCTTCCTAAGGTGAGATACTTCTGTGCTCTATTAGCATATTGTTGCTTGGTTTTGTATATTCTGCTACCTCAAGCTCTTTTTAAAAGTATGTTATAAAAAGCTCAAAAGACCTAGGTAGTATATAGAATCTTTTAATGAAGAAATAACTTTAAACTCTCTTGACAGATATTTCAGAAAATAATTTTGGAAAAGTCCTCTCAGATAAAATATGCTAAAGCCACTATCCAAAACTGGAGAAACTTCAGTGGAAGAAGAAATAGGTTACAGTGTCTGCAATTTTCAATGTACCAGCAGAAAATTACAAACAGATGCCTGCAGGCCTAAGGAAGATCCATGTGACAATCATTAGTCTATGCTCTAGCAGAACTTACTGCCTGAATAAAAAGGATATTGTAGGGTCAGATCCTACGATGAGGAAAAAGAAATGTTTTATTGTCTACAGGTTAGAGTAATGCTGTAGCTGGTTCTCAAAGAGTGGTCCCTACATTGCTCATGATTCACAAGTACTTCGTTACTCCCCAGAATTATATATTAAGTGAAAATAAGCAGCAGAGAACTTGGTTTTAGGAAGTGAGACATTTTAGTAACTTTCTTATAATTTTGTTAGACTAAAGGAAAAATTGTTGATTAGAAAAAAAAAAAAAAGTAACAGTATTGAATTTGGTGCTGAATATTAATAAAAAAGGCAAGTAATTGTAGTATTTATTACACTAAAATTAGACTTGCTGTATTGGTTTATTTTTTGTTATTCAATATACAGCAATATAGTAGATAGTCAAAACTAACACTTTGTGGTGCACGACATTCTGAACCAATTACAACTTTCAGGTGTCAGTCTGAACCTGTTTAAAAGCTTGCACCAAGATCATTACTTAGTCAGAAACCCTCAATAAGAAACTTGGTCCTTTTTAGAAATTTCTGAATCTTTGAGAATCAAATACCATTCTACCCTTTCAGTCATACCAAAGAGGAATGACAAAAGATGAAACAGCTGATAGAAGAAGGTATTCCAAATATATGAATATCTTGTTCAGATATATAATGACAACTATTCCTTCCTTCCTTCCTTCCTTCCTTCCTTCCTTCCTTCCTTCCTTCCTTCCTTCCTTCCTTCCTTCCTTCCTTCCTTCCTTCCTTCCTTCCTTCCTTCCTTCCTTCCTTCCTTCCTTCCTTCCTTCCTTCCTTCCTTCCTTCCTTCCTTCCTTCCTTTCTTCTTTCCTTCCTTCCTTCCTTCCTTCCTTCCTTCCTTCCTTCCTTCCTTCCTTCCTTCCTTCCTTCCTTCCTTCCTTCCTTCCTTCCTTCCTTCCTTCCTTCCTTCCTTCCTTCCTTCCTTCCTTCCTTCCTTCCTTCCTTCCTTCCTTCCTTCCTTCCTTCCTTCCTTCTTCTCCCTCCTTCCCTGTTACTCAAAACTTCTGTGAAAATGTAATCTCATTCTGCTGGCTTCTGTCTTCTAATACTTATACAGGTAAAGAACTACGCTGTTAGAGAATCTGAGTCAATATGAATCTTGTACAGAGAGAATGAGGATAGATTACTACTCCTTTATAACAAGATAGACAATTTTATTAATAGTATCTCTTTTTTTCTGTTGCTACACATCAGACTATGCCCCTGATTGCATAGACAGTTCTACAATACTGTCATTGAGCAGTGACAGAATTTGACCCTATGCTTTCATTTCTGTTTTCACTTATTTTAGAGAGAAGAAAACCCTTCTGAATTGTATGAGTAACTGTTCATTCATTTTCCTCTTTCTGCTCTTGAGATAACTTGTTAAATTAATTCTGTCTTCATTTATGTTATAGTGTCTTCATGTTTAAATGCTGATTTTGTGAACATCTGTTTCAATCACAGTTGTAAACCCATTACTTTTATGAGTCTTACATATTTTAGATAGATTTACTGTTGACCTTTTTTGGGAAATTGAATGTTTTTGTTGTTAGTAACATTTCTATAATTGATACTGCTGTTAGTATGACCAGGGTACTTCTTTTAAATGAAATACTGTGTCTTGGCTGATAATCTTGCTTAACCATACAAAATCAGATAAATATTATTTAATTTTTCTTGGCTTAGAAATAAAAAGTATCACTAAACCCTTCAGTACTGGACAACTATAAATTGCCACTCAATTCAAATTAACCAGTAGCATAGTTTCTAAATTTCTTGTTTCCTTTTTTCCTTTTGTTTCTCACTTTTTCTTGCATTAAATAATAAGAAACAGAGAATTAAGTTATTAAAGTAACTGCGGTGTGACTAGTGAGAAATCCAACACTTATTCTAAGATGAATGAGGAACTATTTTCTGCCCCTTGAAAAACAACTGCTCTCTGGAACAGAAGAGTAATGTGGAAGAATTTGATTTCCAGTCTGTGGAGAAATCACCTATATCAGAGTGTCTGCTAAAAAGATCTCGTTGGCATATATAGCTTGCATATGTGGCATCCTGTTAGGTGTCTGTTATAGACCACCAAACCAGGATGAAGAAACAAATGTGGCATTCTACAAACAGCCGGTGGAAGTTGCTCAATCACCAGCACTTGTCCTCATGAGGGGCTTTAACTTCCCAGACATATGCTGGAAATACAATACAGCCCTGAGGAAACAGTCCAGGAGGTTCCTGGAGTGTGTGGAAGATAGCTTCCTGACTCAGCTGGCTAGTGAGCCTACAAGAGGGGGTGCCCTGCCAAACCTGCTGTTCACAAAAAGAGAAGGGCTGGTGGAAGATGTGGTGGTAGGGAGTTGTTTCAGGCAGAGTGACTATGACATTGTAGAGTTCTCTATTCTTGGTGAAGTCAGGAGTAGCATCAGTAAAACTGCTACTTTGGACTTCCGGAGGGCAGACTTTGAATTGTTCAGGATACTGTTGGGGAGGGTCCCTTGGGAGTAAGTCCTGAAGGGCAAGGTGCTCCACAAAGGCTGGACACTCCTCAGGAAGGAAGTCTTAAAGGCACAGGAGCAGACTGTCTTTGTGTGCTGTAGGATGGGCTGGTGGGGAATAAGACCAGCGTGGCTGAACAGGGAACTTTTGGTGAGTAGCTGGGAGAAAAAGAAAGGGCAGGCAACTGAATATAAGGAAGTTGCCCACATATGCAGAGAAAAAATATCAGGAAGGGCAAAGCCCAGCACAGGCTCAACCTGGTCACTATGGTCAAGGATAACAAAAAATATTTTTATAAATATATTAATGGCAAGAGGAGGGTGAAGGAGAATCTCCATTCTTTACTGGATGCTTGGAGGAACATGACTACTGGGGATAAGGAAAAGGCTGAGGTTCTCAATGCCTTCTTTACATCTGTCTTTACCACTCAGACCACTTATCCTCAGGGCATTCAGCCTCCCAACATGGAAGTTTGGAATGGTAAAATGGGGGTTCATGAAATGAAAGTCCTGCCTGACCAACCTCATTTCCTTCTATGACGGGGTGACCCGCCTGGTGGATGAGGGAAAGCCGTTGATGTATACTTCAGCAAAGCCTTTGACACAGTCTCCCACAGTATCCTCCTGAAGAAGCCGGCAACCCACAGCTTGGACAGGTACATGCTTTGCCAGTTTAAAAACAGGCTGCACAGCCGGGCCCGTAGAGTAGTGGTGAACGGAGTGAATTCCAGATGGTGTCTGGTCACAAGTAGTATTCCCCAAGGGTTGGTGTTGGTGCCCATCCTCTTCAATATCTTTATTGATGACTTGGATCAGGGAATTGAGTACAGTCTCAGTAAGTTTGCAGATGACACCAAGTTGGGGGAAAGTGTTCATAGAATCACAGAATCGTGGATTATCCTGAGTTGGAAGGGACCCATAAGGATTGTCAAGTCCAACTGCTGGCACCACATAGGTCTACCCAAAAATTCAGACCATGTGACTGAGAGCACAGTCCAAATGATTCTTAAATTCCAACAGGCATGGAGCAGTGACTGCTTCCCTGGGGAGCCTGTTCCAGTGTGCAACCACCCTGTCAGTGAAGAACCTCTTCCTGATATCATGCCTGAACCTCCCCTGCCACAATTTAACATCATTCCCATGGGTCCTATTGCTGGTCACTAAAGAGAATAGGTCCTTGCCTTCCCCTCTTCTCCCCCTCATGAGGAAGCTGTAGACTATGGTGAGGTCTCCCCTCAGCCTCCTCTTTTCCAGGCTGAACAGACCAAGTGACCTCAGCTGCTCCTTGTATGTCTTCCCCTCTAGTGTGGATCTGCTGGAGGGTAGGAAGGGTAGGTAGGCAGAGGGACCTGGACAGGTTGGGTCAATGGGCAGAGGACAACAGAATGAGGTTCAGCATGGCTAAGTGATGGGTCCTGAGACCCATGAGAATGGCTGGAAAGCTACACAGAGGAAAAGGATCTGTAGATGTTGATTGATGCTCTCCTGAACATGAGCTGACAGTGTGCCTAGGTGGCCAAGAAGACCAACGGCATACTGGCTTGTATGGGAACAGTGTAGCCAGCAGGGCAAGGGAGGTGATCATCTCCCTTTACTCAGCTTGAATAAGGCTGCACTTTGAAGCCGGGTTGCACAGGGAAGTGATGGAGTCACCATCCCTGGGAGTGTTTAAGGAAAGGTTGGATGTGGTGCTTGTCACTGTCCTACTCTATGTACAGAATCCCTGTTCTGAAAACCCTACAACCTAAATAGATGTTACAGATGAATGATGAGAAAAGAAACAGCTTATTTCCTTCTTCAAAAAGAAAAATGGCAGACAAGGCTTAGAGAATGTGACACAACAATGGCAGCTGGGCAAGAATTCACTGAATCCTAGTTTAGAACTTTAATTTCTTCATAATTATTTTTCTTTTTACTTGCAAGGGGTATAAGTAATTTCTACACTATCATATTCATCTGTGTTTTGGGATGGTGCTATCAAGGAGAAGAAGTGCTATGCTGGACCTCATTCTCACCAACAAGGAGGACCTGGTGGGTAATGAGAAGCTCAAGGGTAGCCTTGGCTGCAGAGACCATGAAATGGTGCAGTTTAGGATCCTGAGGGAAGAGAGCTCAAGAATCTGGGATTTCAATGGAGCAGACTTTGGCATCTTGAGAGATCTGCTTGGTAGTGCACCATGGGACAAAGTCCTGGAGAGAAGAGGGGCCCAAGAAAGGGGCCCCTCTTATAATCCAAGGATCACCTCCTCCAAACTGAGTATTGATGCATCCCAAAGAGGAGGTCAGTCAGGCAAAAAGGTGCCTGTGGATGAGCAACGATCTTCTGGAAAAAAGTCAAACACAGAAAGGAAGCGTACAGAAGGTAGAAGCAAGGACAGGTAGCCTGGGAGGAATACACAGAAATCATCCAAACAGACAAAGATCAGGTTATGATTCTCTATGAAAATGACAATTGAAGAATTGCTTTAATTATAAGATGAAACTGTTATCCATATTTTTATTTATTTATTTATTTGTTTGTTTTAGAAAATCCAGCATTCTGATATTGTCAGTAGCTGGCTGCAGAGATCTCATCCTGAAGCTGAAAAAAAGGGCTGAGCACCAGCTCTGAGTGGTTCAGCTGGAAGAATTTGTTCCCAGAGTACTGAAGTACAAAACAGAACTTTGCTGACAGCGTATGCAACAGATGTCTATTAATGCAACAGAGGCTATTACCGCCTCTTGGCTCCAGCAGTGTAGGTCTAGGAAGACAATTCCCTTCATGCCTTGCTTTGATGGCATGTGATTTTTAGGGAATGAAAGGACAGAGAAGTCAATGTTCTAGGATGTTTTTTAGAACTTCAGAAAATTGCATATAAAGTACTCTTTTAAAGAAAAAATGGTAGGATTATGAGCACTCAGAAGTAAAGAAATACCAATATTAATGTTACCAGAGTAATTTCAATTTAGCTCACTCAAGCATAGTTATTAAATGATAATAGATTTATTTTCACCTGACCTTGGTCTCATTCAGTATAAAGAAAAGGCTCAATATGGCCATATTTCTCAAGTTGCTGGGTAATGGAAGGGATGGTGATCAGATCTCTATTTCACCTGCTGCAGAAGTTTTCATGTGTCACCAAATGGGGCACATGGCTAGCAGAAGACTAAAGACAGCTCTAGCTATGAATGATGTGCTTTGGCAGAATCTATATTTCCAATATTTCCTGTCATTGCTGCAGAGTCTTTGTCATTCCAGACAAGTTACAAACCAAAGTTTTCATTGAGTCACTAATTGTATATTGCTATTTTATGGCGACTGTACTCAATAAACTGCAAAGAGATGAGTACTCACAGCTGTGAGGTCAATGTCAGTCCTCTCAATATATTAAATTATAGAAAATGATAAGTATGCTGAAAAGAAAAATGAAAAATAAAATAAAATAGAAAAATACAATTAAAATAAATAAAATAAAATAAAATAAAATAATAAAATAAAATAAAATAAAATAAAATAAAATAAAATAAAATAAAATAAAATAAAATAAAATAAAATAAAATAAAATAAAATAAATAAAAACTAGCCAGATAGTTTTAACAGGGCTCAGTACTGGAGCCAGTTCTCTAATATCTTTATAGATGATCTAGATGAGGGGATCGAGTGCACCCTCAGTAAGTTTGCAGATGACACCAAGTTAGGTGTGTGCATCGATCTGCTCAAGGGTAGGAAGGCTCTGCAGGAGGATCTGGATAGTCTGGACCGATGGGCTGAGGTCAACTGTATGAAGCTCAACAAGGCCAATTGCTGAGTCCTGCACCTGGGGCACAACAACCCCAAGCAACACTACAGGCTGGAAGATGAGTAGTTAGAAAGCTGCCTGGCAGAGACCTGGGAGTGATGGTTGATAGTCAGCTGAATATGAGCCAGTAGCGTGCTCAGGTGGCCAAGAAGACCAACAGCATCCTTGCTTGTATAAGAAGCAGTGTAGCTGGCAGGTCTAGGGAAGTGATTGTCCCCTTGTACTCGGCTCTGGTGAGGCCGCACCTCAAGTAGTGTGTTCAGTTTTGGGCCCCTCGCTACAAGAAGGACATCGAGGTGCTTGAGTGAGTCCAGAGAAGGGCAATGAAGCTGGTGAGGGATCTGGAGAACAAGGCTTACGAGGAGAGGCTGAGGGAGCTTGGATTGTTCAGTCTGGAAAAGAGAAGGCTCAGGGTTGACCTTATTGCACTCTACAGCTACCTAAAGAAGGCTGTAGCGAGGTGGGGGTTAGTCTATTCTCCCACATGCCTGGAGATAGGACAGAAGGGAATGGGCTAAAGTTGCACCAAGGGAGGTTTAGGTTGTTTAGGTTTTAACCAAAAGGGTTGTTAGGCATTGGAATAGGCTGTCCAAGGAGGTGGTTGAGTCACCATCCCTGGATGTCTTTAAAAGATGTTTAGATTTAGAGCTTAGTGATATGGTTTACTGGAGGACTTGTTAGTGTTAGGTCAGAGGTTGGACTTGGTGATCTTGGAGGTCTCTTCCAACCTAGATGATTCTGTGATTCTGTGAAATAGGGTACCCAAAAGTAGTGTACATTTTACAATAGGATTCCCATTCCTCCATTGGACCTCCTAAAGCAGGATTACTACTATTTCCAAATGAGGAAGTCAGAAATGAAACCTGGACACCCACACCCTTTAGGTTATTTTGAAGTATCAATATATAAACGGATTAGTTGGTGGCTCATGAAAGTTTTGTTGTGACTGTCTCAAAAGGTAAGTATTTAATAATACACACAAAAATGAGAGGGATGGGCAGAAGTGCCCAAACTGATGTCTTCAGTGTCCTTGTCTGTAAAACCAAAATCTGTCCAGACCTGTCTTCTCTCTCTAGTAAGCCGTTTTGTTTGTCTGTTAGTTTTTTACAAAAAGCTTTGAAATCATTTGTTCCTCTGGGCTCAAGCCTGAGAAACATTAAATATACCCAGATGTAGAATAGCAGTAGAATAGCATGTAATTCAAAGCCTACATTTCACTTTGCATCCTTAACATGAAATACATACCCTGAAAGACTTTTCTTTTTCTTCTAGATATTGTATAAGAATTTATTCTTGAAACATATGGACTAAATGAAAAACACCTTGCTACCAACAGCTTTTTGTGGACAAGGAAGGAACTAGAAATGTGGCAGAGCTCTACTAGTATGAAATGCTTTGCTCTGTCTTAATATATTGGCACATCATAAACTTTTCTGCCAATTAATTCAGCCAACAAGCAGGATTTTTTTAAAGCTATATTTTAATGTCTTCAGTTTTTCAATTAGTTTTCCTGTTAGGAATATACAGCAAAAATTTTGTATAATATGCATCAATCTGAACTTTACTGCTTTAGTTTCATTAAGTCAATAATATATTCAATATATAGTCAATAATATATTCATTAAGTCAAATATATTACTATTAGAATTCTTTTATACTTTTGAGTAATGTCTGAGCTGCGTACTTACAATAATGTTAATACTAGAGATAATACATTTTCAGGCATTCTCTAGTTAATACTGCAGTGCTGGAACTGCACAATACATCAACATAACTTTCAGAAAATAAACTAAAAATAGTAGCAATATTGGGGGGAGGGGAAAGGGGGGGGGAGGAGAATACTCATCTGCCTTGTTTCAGTAGATTGGGTGTTCGATACCTGAATCTAATGACCACATATAACTCTGCACAGGCAGGCCCTACCTCATCATGCTAGAGAAATCACTATTTTTCACTGATAACTTCATTATAGATTTCATTGTGGCACAGTAATTTTCATATAGTGATTTGTTTATTAATACTCATGATATATCTCTTTGACAAAGTGGCTTTGTTTTTTTTGCTCGTTTGTTTTTGTTTTGTTTTGTTTTGTTTTACAGAAAGCTCTCTCTAGCTTTAAGGGTAAATGGTGCTGCAGCTCGTCAGTTAAAGAAAGATATAATTCTTCATTATTTTTCTTCCTCTTGAACTTTGGAAACAGTAGACCATAGCCCAGCAGAGACATTTTCTCTTAAATGCCTTTCTGAAATTCAAGAGACATTCTCTTGTACTCATTACATTATTGCCTGTTGTTAAGTATCTAGGCAAAGCGGTAGGAAGAGGAGGTAAGAAAGTCTCCCAAAGGGGGACAACTATATCTGTGAAACCTTAACACAGCTGTTTCCACAGAGGATAAAGAGGTAAACACAGCATAAATGAAAGGAGAAAGAATGGTTATACCCTGATATGTTAGCAATCCCACCTACAAGAGGAGAGGAAATGATGCCCTAGGGATCAGAATACCTTGCTATGGCTTTGCTTAGATATTTGTTGTGATTCAAGGTCCAGTTTCTTCTATTGATGCCTTAGAGTCCAAATATGCGAATCTTCCAAGATACATTTAAAGTATTTTCTGCTTCAGCATGGTCCACTCATTGATTTTAATGACCTACCATATAAAGAATGGTGGTTAAGGTGTTAACTGTCTGACACAGAGCTGAAAGAAAGTTCAGTATAGATTTATCATTACTGTGAATAAAATAGTATCAAAAAAGAATAATAAATTACTTTTTGCATATATTATTGCTATCAAAGAAATTGACAACATTAATACAAAATTACAACTCGTTATTTGAAAGAACACCCAGATTTGCTCTGTCCTAAATGTAGGAAGGATCCTTGTGGTATATTTTCTAGTATTTTGTCCTAAATAGTTTTAAAAATCTCATTATAAATAGCTGAAGTTCCACTGGAGACGATAATGAAGTTTTATGACTGAACTATATTCCATTGTTTAAATAAAAAATAATAATGAAAAAACTTACTTTTGTGTTTTGAATGTCATCATCCTAGTTGTTATTATGACTTTAGTCTATCTTGATATTTCTATCTAGTATTTTATTCCTTATTCTCATATATGAGAATATAGGCTATTTTTATATCTTATTTTTGTCATCGTTTATCCAATATAATTCAGAGAATTAGGCTAAGATTGTCAAACACTGCAGGAGCCTTAAGCACCATTAAAACTCTTCCTGAATCTATTTTTAAACCCACAGTACTCCTTTGAGAATTTCAGTGTTAATTATTATCTATTTTAGTGACTTGACTACACTTTGTGTTCTCTGTACTGTCTTAATACATATAATGTTCAACACTAAACAAGATTTTCCAGATATATTTCCAGAATTTCTGATATTGTCACCTGTCTCTTCCCTCCATGCCATAAGGCTTTTTCATACATGTTAGAGCTTCATGACACCTTGGACTTTTAATTTGCATTAATTTGAAATTTGCTGCTAAATAGCTCATATGACTGATCAAGTCAACTGTCATATAACTGCTGTCTTTCCCCATGATGGTCTTCAAAGTTGATTAAAAAAGGGACCAGATCATCACATAGTGTCTAATTTACTATTGAGCTGGGATGAGTTGCACTAAATGAAGATCTGGTGCTAGAAGAAAAGCTGAATTTTTCATCTTCACATTTTTATTACCTTCCAAAGTGCATGCAAGTACAGAAGTATATATTAGTCAAGCTGTATATATTGATCTATAATGTATATATTTTCTAAAGGCATTGGTTATCAGTTTCATAATTAAAGAAACAAATAATAATAATAATACTAAAACATTTAGAGCACATTAGACTACTTTCTTGACTTCCTGATTAAATAAGTTAAAATGTTGTGCCATCATTTGTTCAGCTGAATCTTGTGGAAAACCTGTCAACAGGCTACCATACAGCATTGGGAAAGATAAAAAGTACGTAAAACATATAATTTGAAAAAGTTCTATTCACAAATGGTGCTGTACATTTTGAAAAGGATAAAAGAAGCATAAAAATACATGAAAATATTATATATGTGTAATGCAGAATCTACATCTGACTGAGTATTTTCAAGGAGTTATACTTCATCATAGTTTCACTAGTAATAACATGTATCTGCCAATAGCTTTTAAAAATTTGTAGAAAAACAAATCTAATTGCATTTCAAACCATGTACAAGCCACTGTGAGTGGAGCCTGTATGATCATAGCAATGTCTTAACAGTTTTCAAAACAGTCCAGACTTTGACTAAGCAGGGGAGGTAGAACTGAGTGGGAGGAAGAATCTGGATTTTATAAGTCCCTGTTGAGACACTGTTCTCATGGATGGAGGACCATCAGAGTTTTTACTAAGATGAACTTCAGACCATCTGAATTCATCCCCTGGCAGATATTGCAGTCAGCATGGGAGGGAAAATGTTATTAGCATAGCTACAAAAAGATAGGAATATTTGTTTGTAGTTTTCATTTAACCCAATCCTAAGGAAAGGAAGAAAGAAAGATGCAATTCTAAAAGATATGAAGGACTTCCAGTGAAGTACTAACTCCTTTCACTACACCTACACTTACACCTCCTTTCACTTCTCAACTTTGAAAAGAAAAGAAAAACAAACAAAAGAACAAACAAATCCTGCATTTTTCAGGTTTATCTCTTTCTAAGAGAGGTACAAAGGACAGGAGTTGAAACAGTATACATTGTCTGAAAAAAAAAACAAGCTGAAAATCCCACTATGAATTTTAGTTCTCAATATTAAATCTCCTGTGTTTAATCTTGGTATACTGCAAAGGCACAAGCTCCTCCTACCAATCCCAATAAATGAATGTCCAGCTCTAAATCTCACCCCAATTTCTGTTACACCAGAAGTAGTGGGAGAAGATTTGAATAATCATGATGATGAAACAATACTTGGTCATAATGACCTGATATAACCATGGTAGATTAACACTGAAATACTGGAAATGGTTCTCTAGTTCAGAGAAACTCCATCTCCATTTCCCATTTAATAGCTTACCAATTACTTCAAGCCAGCAGGGACAGAGGAAGAACTAAAGATAGAGGTTTTTTTTTTTTTTTTTTTTTTTTTTTTTTTTTTTTTTTTTACATAAAGTACATTATAAGATCACACAATCAATAATACTCGGCTCCCTGAGCAGAATCCAATGGATGTGCATTAAAATTTAAAGAGGGCAGTGAAGGAGCACACTTACAAAGATCAAGTCATCCCCATGGCCTTAAACACTCTGACCAAAGAGCATAAGGGTAAGTGAGGAAAATCCATTAGAAAATGTGTTGAATGAGTGATGATAGAGAGGTGATAAAGACTCCAAGAACATCAGGCATAAAGATTGACCCTTCCCAGGCACCTAAACTAGTGAAAATGGAAGGCATCCAGAATTAGATAAGAACATCTGTGGCTGAACCCATAAGAAAACAAGGGAGGCATTTTTAGAGCTGCTCTGAAAGACAGAAAAGACTTATTTCCATTCAGTTTAATTAGGCAGCTGACTCCCTCACTGCTGCTTGAAAATCCCAGCCTCTGAACATATTCACTGTTGATTGCTTGCATCCCTGAAGTGTTGGCAGTTGATTAGAAGGTTTTCCAGGAGTATTTTTTTTAAGTATCAGTGAATTATATAACAATTACAGCTAATAAATGTCCAAGTTAAAAAAGCCAGAATGTGTGAGACACACAAGACTAAAATAGAGTGTGTCCCCTCAAGGAAGCGAACTGCACCCTCATCACTGTGATTTTAGTTTACAGGTGCTTCAGGATATTTCAAGATTTCCTTGAAATGAAATATTCATATTCATGATATTTCTCTACAAAATAACCAATAAAGGTTAAATTCAAATGGAGAACACAAAGTCTGGCTCCACATTAACTGCAACGAGCCAGTCACAGGCCAGCTACATGCCATGCAAGTCTTCACCAGGAAGAAGACATCTTCAGACAGGGGTGCAAAACTATTATTTTCATCCTAAAAAAAAAAAAAAAAAAAAAAAAAAAAAAAAAAAAAGATAACAAAAAATGAAAAGGAAATAATAAATTCAGGAGCCACTAGACAGCTGTAGCATCTTCACAACAGTGCAAAATGTTTCTCTTAGGGAACAGGTCATTGCACTCCTTTACCTGGACTACTTTTGTGATTAGCATGTCTTCTAATCTGTCATTTAGGGTAAGAGGTGTTTAGGACTGAGAAGGAAATAGCTGTGAGTACCTTTCTTTCCACTAAACAAGATCAGAGCAGGGAACTGAGAAACTCAGCTTTCCAAAGAGGTTTTGCTTTCAAGTTGGGAACATGTTGACCCAATTTCCTTGTAATCAGTAGGGGAAGGGAGTGGTGAGGGTGGGGGTGTATAGTAGGAAATTCAGTCACCACACTCTGCAGATGCTCATCTTTGCCCACTGACAGCTTAAGACCTCCAGAGCAAAAAGGATTGTATATGAAGCATTCATCTTGAGTGTCTAAAATTAAGACACAGTTCACTCAGATTCATTCACCCCTTCTCAGTCTTCAATCTATTCTTTCACTGGTGGTTGTCTGCTAAAAATATAATGGTGGTCTACTTCAATGTATTAGCTATGTCAACTGTCACTGTGTTGTGAGCTTCACCATTATGAGGTTCACATTTCTCTCTGACTAGCTTCTTTTAAGTGTATTCACTCAACATTGAGGACTTCCTCTTCTCCATCCACCTCCCTCATCCATTTTGTTTATTAAAATGTTATTAAATGGCAGGAATCAAGAACAAACTAGGATACAAAAGCTTTGTTTTTGTTTGTATTCTGCTTGGAACCTGTCTCATTTAAATAAACCTGGTCCAATTCTGAAATTGTAGTTTGGAAAGTTGAAGTCAATTTCCCATTCTCTTAGCAAGTACATAATTGTCAGAAATGGATAAGTAAATACTAATCCTTTATTTGGCACCCCTCTACCTCAACATGTCAGGTGGTGAGCAACAGTAGAAATTGCATCTTTTGCAACAAAAACATACTCAAAGTATAATTGCATTGTAAGATAAATATATAAATAAATAAAATTAAAAAAAAAAATCAAACCTTACAAAAACAAAACAAAACCAAAACAAACAAACAAACAAACAAACAATAAACCAAAGAATTTCTAGATCACTTGAGGGCCTTTGAAGAAACTACCAAGAAAATGGCAAGAAACTACATGACAAAAATTTGAGCTCAGATATCAGACAATCCATTTTTTTATTACTTAAACTCTTCCCAATTCCTTGATCTCATCATGGTTTTGTTCAGCATCATGTCCTGAGATAACAAAGCAATCTCTGGGAATTAGCTTCTTTCAGCTGAACCACTCAGAGCTGGTGTTCAGCCCTTTTCTTCAGCTTCAGGACAATATCTCTGAGGCCAGCTACTGACAATATCAGAATGTTGGATTTTCTAAAAAAAAAAAAAAAAAAAAAGAAAGGATAACACTTTCATCTTATATTTATATTAAAGTTTATATAAATATAATAATATGATACATATATAATATCTATATAAATCTTATATTTAAAGCAATTCTCCAATTGTCATTTTCATAGATCTAAATTTGAACACTGACAAAACAAAACACCTCTCATTAGTCCCAGGATGCTCTGTAACAAAGGCAAAGTTAAATCCTCTTAAGATAAGCTAAACTCAAAAAATCTGAACACAAAATATCATAGAACAGCTTGGCTTGGAAGGAATCTTAAAGGCCACCTGATTCCAACCCCCCTGCCATGGCAGCGACACCTCCCACTAGACCAGGTTGCTCAAAGCCCCATCCAGCCTGGCCTTGAGCACTTCCAGGGATGGGGCATCCACAGCTTCTCTGGGCAACCTGGTCCAGGGCCTCACTTCCCTTACAGTGAAGAATTTCTTCTCAATATCTCACCTAAATCCACTCTCTTTCAGTTTAAAGCTGTTACCCCTTGTCCTAGTACCTACATGCCCTTGTATAGAGTCCTTCTCCCGTTTTCGTGTAGGCCCCCTTTAGGTACATGGCTGCTGTGAGGTTTCCCTGGAGCCTTCTCTTCTGCAGACTGAACAACCCCTACACTGCATCCTTGTGGCCCTCCTCTGGACCTACCCTAACAGGTCCATGTCCTTCTTGTGCTGGGGGCCCTAGAAGTGCATGCAGAATTCCAGGTGGGGTCTCGTGAGAGCAGAGTAGAGAGGGAGAAATCACCTCCTTCGACCTGCTGGCCACTCTTTGTTTTGATGCAGCCCAGGATGCATTTGGATTTCTGGGTTTCAAGTACACATTGCCAGCTCATGTTGAGCTTCTTGTCAACCAACACCCCCAGGTCCTTCTAATTGGGGATACCGTAGCACATGTGTCAAACTAGGGCCACCTGCTGTAGGATGGAAAGAGAAGCTCATTCCATCAAATTCATTCTCACATTAAATTGAGATCTTCAAGAGATTCTCCATTTGCACTGGACATTTTTTATGATCTTCTTAAGGACCGAGTTGGACTCAGCCTTACGTTTTCATTGAAGCTGTTTCTCTGAAGCTATATGCTCAGAGCTTTAAGACAAGATGGCTGAAGCATCCCTAATAAGGATGGGTTGTGCTTTAGAGAAAACTAATCATAGAATCATAGAATCATAGAATCACAAAGGTTGGAAAAGACCTCCAAGATCATCTGGCCATCACCCTACCACCAATGTCACCCACTAAACCATGTCCCTAAGCACCACATCCAGGTTCTGAACACCCAGGTTCTTATGTGCTGCTCTCAATCCATTGTTTGTCCAGCCTATATTTATGCTTGCCATTGCCCTTTCCCAGATGCAGAAACTTACATTTGGCCTTCTTGAACTTCATGATGTCCCTCTGGATGTCGCCCCTTCCCTCCAACATGTCAACTGCACTCCACAGCTTGGTGACATTGTCAGACTTTCTGAATGTGCACTCAATCTCACTGTCCATGTCACCAACAAAGACTTTAGACAGTGTGAGTCCACATCCCTGGGGAACAACACCTCTGGTGACTGGCCTCCCTCTGGACATTGATTTGTTGACTGAAACACTTTGAGTACAACCATCCAGCCAATTTCTTTCCCAGT